>NW_017804845.1:160442-217387 GCF_001891065.2 Hippocampus comes
GAAGACCTCTGTGTCAACTTCTCCAAGTCCCTTCCTCCTCAGCCTCATCACTCGGGATCAACCCTCAACACATCACAACCACTTTCAACTTGGAAAGTTGAACTGATTTGAAGGAAAAGGAGGAGAAGAGAACGGAGGGAAAAAAAAGTGGCCATGAACGCCACCGGCTTCAACCATACGGAGGGCAGCTTGTTCAACAGGACAGAGGGCATGCTGTGCTGCAACCTGTCGTCGGTGGTGACCGACGAAGGCTTGGCGGCCGCCTCCCCGGACGAGAGGAGCCTGTTCGTCATGCGGGTGGTTCAGATCGCCGTCATGTGCGTGCTGTCCCTCACCGTGGTCTTCGGCATCTTCTTCCTGGGCTGCAACCTGCTCATCAAGTCCGAGGGCATGATCAACTTCTTGGTGACTGACAGGAGGCCGTCCAAAGAGGCCGAGGCCGTCATTGTTGGAGCCTACTGAACCAAAAACCCTGGACCGGGACCGGGAGTTGGGACCTCTGTCCGTGCGCAATGAGATTAACCCAGGAAGAAAAACTGGACACTCCCGTGGGTCCTTTTTCTAAGAGGCCTGTTTGTTTATACAATATTCACTGTTGTAATGTCCCTATAGAAACCGTCCTTGTTATCTATCATTTGATATGTTGATGGCAAAGGAGCATCATGTAAATACGTACTGTATGTGTTTTTTTACATACAGTTAGCACAAGTATGTGTGCGTGTGTGAATGTGCAATGCATCTGCTTCTTTGGAATAAATTCACTCTGCAATTAAAGACTCCCCTCCCGGTTGTATAAGCTCTGTTTTTGTACATTAGATAACTGCTCATTCATTTTTTAAAAATATAATAGGGCTATGTCTCCTGAAAAGCCGTTTTCATTTGGATCGCTCTCAGTATATGAAGAGGCACAATGTACAGGAGCTCATTTCACCTTTGAGCCAAACGGTCGTTCATGTTTGGAATATCTGAAGACTCCAAAATAGGTGAAGTTATTCACATCACTGTTCAGTGAAAAAAAAGACATTAGATAACTGCTCATTCATTTTTTAAAAATATAATAGGGCTATGTCTCCTGAAAAGCCGTTTTCATTTGGATCGCTCTCAGTATATGAAGAGGCACAATGTACAGGAGCTCATTTCACCTTTGAGCCAAACGGTCGTTCATGTTTGGAATATCTGAAGACTCCAAAATAGGTGAAGTTATTCACATCACTGTTCAGTGAAAAAAAAGCATGTATCTCTATCTCTATAGCCGTTTTTTAAGAAAAAAAATAATCATGTGGAAAACACAACATAGGCTTTGATATACGTTAAATCAGCGGTCCCCAATCCCCAGGCCGATACCGGTCCGCGGGTCATTTGGTGGCGGGCCACACAGAAAGAATAAATGACTTACATTCCTTCCGTTTTATTCATTTCAGAATCTGAAAGATGTTTTATTTTGAAAAAATACTGTTATATCCGTCTACGCCCCTTGAGACGGATAAAAACGGATGGATTTTTCTGCTTTATTCATATTCCAAAAACGCAGTATTAATCAGGCTACATAGTTTCCAGTCGTGGGTGAGCATTGAACGCTTGATTGTGAAGAAAATGTTTTACTTGACCTGGCCTGTAAAGGTTTTGAAAACCACAGCTATGGATGCTAACTGCCGGCTCATCAAAGGTGTTTTCTAATCTGTGTCGTCATTACAATAAAGGGCCATTTTTAAGGCAACGTTGTTTGCTAATTTTCACGACATAATGTGCTCTTTTGATGCTGAAATGGACCAAGAGCTGACGTTAGCTAGCAGCCTAGACATTATGTTTTGCTTAAGTACTCAAGGACAACTCAAACAAGCATTTTATACCTACCTGTGAGGAAAAGCGGTTGCCATGGCAAACACAGTGACGCTATTGCCCTCCTCATAAGCAACATGATGTCTACATATTGCCGCCATAATAACACTTTGGGCTTGACTAAGATTAGACTCAAGTGAGGACCAAGCCTTGCCATCATCTTAAGTGGGTAAAATGCAAAGAACTGTGTTTGTGTGTTTGTGTGTTCCGTTTGGCTGGAATTGTTGGTGATGCACGTCGTCTCTGCTGTGGTTCAGCTCCCCTGGGCGAAAGCAGCAGATTCCAAGATGGATTTGACGGCACGGCCTGTCAGCTGCAGGGCAATATGTTGCAGTGTGATGGCGCCCATATTTCGTGTGTCACACTAACACTGAATCAACTTTGTTCACATTGTCGCCTCAGATTTTTCCTTTCTGCCTCTTTTTTTTTTCCTCCCTGCGTCTCCTCTCTTGATGGCAATTGAATAGATTAAGGATGGGTGAGTGACGGCCTCATTTCAACATATCGGGTACTTAGGATGGATGCCGATACCAGCCAGCAATACTTAAAGCAAAAAAAATGACATTGAATATGCCTTCGTGGCTAGTAGTGCTACATTGTGGCAGTTGGACAAATCGGTAAATCATCATGTGAGTTAGAAAGACAGAAAGGTTCAAAATAATCCGTCACTGTATGAATCAAAATTTTATGTATCATGCTATTGGAATCGGTATTTGGTATTGGTGAGTATGTATCTCTATCTCTATAGCCGTTTTTTAAGAAAAAAATAATCATGTGGAAAACACAACATAGGCTTTGATATACGTTAAATCAGCGGTCCCCAATCCCCAGGCCGATACCGGTCCGCGGGTCATTTGGTGGCGGGCCACACAGAAAGAATAAATGACTTACATTCCTTCCGTTTTATTCATTTCAGAATCTGAAAGATGTTTTATTTTGAAAAAATACTGTTATATCCGTCTACGCCCCTTGAGACGGATAAAAACGGATGGATTTTTCTGCTTTATTCATATTCCAAAAACGCAGTATTAATCAGGCTACATAGTTTCCAGTCGTGGGTGAGCATTGAACGCTTGATTGTGAAGAAAATGTTTTACTTGACCTGGCCTGTAAAGGTTTTGAAAACCACAGCTATGGATGCTAACTGCCGGCTCATCAAAGGTGTTTTCTAATCCGTGTCGTCATTACAATAAAGGGCCATTTTTAAGGCAACGTTGTTTGCTAATTTTCACGACATAATGTGCTCTTTTGATGCTGAAATGGACCAAGAGCTGACGTTAGCTAGCAGCCTAGACATTATGTTTTGCTTAAGTACTCAAGGACAACTCAAACAAGCATTTTATACCTACCTGTGAGGAAAAGCGGTTGCCATGGCAAACACAGTGACGCTATTGCCCTCCTCATAAGCAACATGATGTCTACATATTGCCGCCATAATAACACTTTGGGCTTGACTAAGATTAGACTCAAGTGAGGACCAAGCCTTGCCATCATCTTAAGTGGGTAAAATGCAAAGAACTGTGTTTGTGTGTTTGTGTGTTCCGTTTGGCTGGAATTGTTGGTGATGCACGTCGTCTCTGCTGTGGTTCAGCTCCCCTGGGCGAAAGCAGCAGATTCCAAGATGGATTTGACGGCACGGCCTGTCAGCTGCAGGGCAATATGTTGCAGTGTGATGGCGCCCATATTTCGTGTGTCACACTAACACTGAATCAACTTTGTTCACATTGTCGCCTCAGATTTTTCCTTTCTGCCTCTTTTTTTTTTCCTCCCTGCGTCTCCTCTCTTGATGGCAATTGAATAGATTAAGGATGGGTGAGTGACGGCCTCATTTCAACATATCGGGTACTTAGGATGGATGCCGATACCAGCCAGCAATACTTAAAGCAAAAAAAATGACATTGAATATGCCTTCGTGGCTAGTAGTGCTACATTGTGGCAGTTGGACAAATCGGTAAATCATCATGTGAGTTAGAAAGACAGAAAGGTTCAAAATAATCCGTCACTGTATGAATCAAAATTTTATGTATCATGCTATTGGAATCGGTATTTGGTATTGGTGAGTACTCCAGAGTGAATACTTGTACTGTTATTTGTCTGGAAAAAAGTGCCATCGAACATCCCTCGCACAGATCAGTGATTCTCAAAGTGTGGTATGCGTACCACCATTGGTACACGGACTCCCTCTGGTGGTACATGAAAGAATCACAAAAGTAAATGTTAAAACTGTGTTTTAATCTCCACGTCGTCCTTTTTCATACGATTACAATAGAAATTAATGCTTGTATTTATTGCAACTTTTTATTCTCGTCAACATTGAAACTTTTCAACTTTGTCTTCCAAAAACAGCAATTTGAGTCTCATCATTCATACGTTTTTGGGGGGCTAACATGACTATTATGTCATTTTTAAAAAAATAATTTGTGTTAACAACTTTTCCTTGTAATTTTAGGACTTTTACCCCAACAACCCCCCCCCCAAATACCTGTATATTTGTATCTCTCTCTCTCTCTCTCTCTCTCTCTCTCTCTCTCTCTCTCTCATTAAAGTACAGTCATACCTCGGTTTTCGAACGTCTTGGTTCTCGACCAATTTGGTTCTCGACCAAACAGTTCGAGTTTTTTATACCTCGGGTAACGAACAAATGTCGGTTCTTGAACAAACTGAGCGCACTTGAATGCACCATTTGACTCCTCTCGCCTTCCTTACACGAGGAAGTGACGCTTCCTCTGGTAGACGAGGAAGTGATTGCTTCCTCATGTTGCTTTCCATTGTGAGCAGATGTGTTCAGTAAACATTTTTATTTCAAAAAGAGCATAGTTTCGGTTTTCGAACAATTTCGGTTTTTCGAACAGCCTTCTGGAACGGATTATGGACGAAAACCGAGGTTTGACTGTATTCCAATTTGCAGCTGACTGTTAACACTGTTATTCTTTCCCGAGGTGCCGTGTACCTTTTTTTCTTCCCACTGTAGTCTCTGAGGAGGACGGAATGCGGAGATTAGAGTGTGTTTTGTGGACATTTTCCTCATGTCCCAGCGGTCCGTTGCTACCACCAAGCTCACCCAGGACACACACTAAATAGTAAGAGAGATCTCGCAGATAGTGCCAGCGTTCATTCAGTCAGCACACAACAAAGCGATCGCTCCGCAGGACATGTGAGTGATCCCTCCCCAGTTGTTCCGGAATATGTTCCAACGCACAAAACATGTCCGGATGCACAGTTCATGTGTTGTGTGTTTTGCGGCAGTGTGATGTCGCTCGGTGTATTCTCCGCGGGTCGAAAAGCCATGCGGTCAGAGCTGCTCTTCACATCCGCGCTCAGCCACCGCGGGGCGTTGATTGCGGGCTAAAAAGAGGCTTTGGGGTCCTGACTTGGGAGCGCGTGATTGGTTGGTTGACAGAAGAGGCCAGTCGATGGAGCGGATAGCGAAAGCTCCGAATGGCACTCAAACGCCTCCTTTTTTTTTTTCTTCTCACTTTTTCTTCTGCCTTCTTGTTACTTGACACCTGCGGGCATGTGACGAGATGCTTCTGTCGACCAAATTTACTGCACGATTGGTTGTTTGTATTGTTTTCTTGTCTACTGATCCATTCCGTTCCTTTTCTATAGTGCTCGTTCTCATGAATAGGGCTGAAGAATTTTGAAAAATAATCTAACGCCCCCCCCCACCGCAATATTGTGATATAATACACAATTATATTTTTCAAGGTCCTCTTCCATGTATTTTTTTTCACAAATCAGATTATAAAATCAATCCTAACAAATCAGCAGTCATTCCATTCATTTCAGTAGGGAAAGGCTTGGAAAATGATCACTTTTACAGTATATCAAAGTACTTCTATATCAAGCTCTGGAAGAGCTGAATTGATGCCATTGTTAAACAACCTGCCTTGAACAATAGCTAGACAAGAAGAAGAGCAAAGAGGAGGAATTAAGAAATCAATTATGGCTTCATTATAAATTATGGTTCCATGCTGCATGATCATATTTGCATAAGTACAGGCCATGACAATCACATCTGTACCATGAGTGCACGTTGAGTGGTATAATTTATTCGGATAACATACGTGTATCTACATGCATCATGTATATAGTTTGCATGTATGTATTATGGTTGATATTCATAATAAGATAAGATAAGATAAGAAAACCTTTATTAGTCTCGCAATGGAGAAATTCCCAATTCACAGCAGCAAAGTTATGAAAGGAAGAAGTAGAACAACAAAATATAGGAGCTGCTAATACATTTTATATCAAGCCTTTACCTCATATGGTGGAGAGTTGTTAAAAAAAAAACACACACACAGGGCACGCACAGGGACAAACAACCATTTACACTTACATCCGCATGGTCACTGAGCGGGACATTTGCGCTATGATTGTAAGTTCAGGGGGTTGTTGTTTTGTTTTATTTCATGAGATGTTCTTGGAAAATGTTCTTTTAGGGGTGGAACGCAAAAGTGTACAAAGGCACCTCAGCTGCTTGTCAACAAATTTTATGAGTTCAAACAGGTCAAGATCATTCTGGACCGGCGGTCTGGGCATGACCTGCTCATTAGTCATGACCGCCATGCAAATTGGAGGTTGTAAAAGTAATAGCTACGAGGATGCGTTTATCGATCCTCCGAAATCCATTTGCGTGAGCATATGTCCGGCGTTATTGACCCTCTCATCAGGCAGCTCTTTGGCGGTGGAAGAGACAACAACCTCTGGAAAAAGGAAAGTACAGCTCCGCCCTTTGTGGAAGGCTTCGTCATCCGCCATTAGCGGCCAAGGATACGGTCTCTTCAAGAAACTACAATAAACTTTGGTCAAGGGCTATTTAACTCCCCCGCAGAAGACGGGGCGACAACTTATCGCCGGTATGAATCACGTTAGACAAGGTCTGCACACTTTGTCCCAATAGAGTCAGCACACTGGCTGGCTATTCATTTTATCAGTAAAAATCATAAGTGCCTGAAATATTCCTCAACCTGCATGTACATGTATTACACAGCTTGGGTGGGGGGGCCACGCTAGCCGCCGTGTATTGAGCGCTCCCTAAAGCCTTCAGCTTAAAGATGCCATTAGCCATCATTTTATAAATCCAGTCAAATGCACACCAACCATACAGCAGGATGTGAAATGAAACATGCTTTGTCACGTGCGCGTGCTTTTCATACTTTATTTCCCCTTGAGGTCAGCTCAGAGAGATGAATTCATCTAATCCTCCTGATGTGTTGCGAAGGTCCGATTTTTCCACATTTCTGTTCACCAGTGGTCCCCAACCCCCGGGCCGCGACCCGGTACCGGTCCCGGGGTCATTTGGTACCGAGCCGCACAGAAAGAAGAAAGAACTTAAATTACTTCCGTTTCATTTATTTTGGAATCTGAAAGATGTTTTATTTTGAAATATGACCGGATCCTCTGTTACATCCGTCTACAATATGTCACTCTTGACGCAGGTGAAGTTACGCTAAAATGAAACCCAGGAGCTAGCTAAAAGAGTTAAACACAAACGTCTTTCGGAAGGGGAAAAGGCCCAGTCAGGAGACAGAAGAGGAGCCTACAAGGCTTTCAAGAAAAAAGAAGGCTACATTTAATAGAGAGTATCAGGATTTCCTACTTCAAATACGGACTTGTCTCAACGGGAGATTCGCGCACAAAGCCCACTCTTCATAATATGCGGCGATGGTGAGTCGTATTTTTCACGCACTTTGTATTTGCGGTGTATCTTATTTTGAAGGCACGTTTAAACGTTACCTGAACGGCCTGAGAGTGTGACGGCCAGACAAGACGTTTGTCGTGGCATGATTCGTGTCTCGTATTATGCTTCGAAAATAAATGCTGTACACTATTCTCAAACACTCTTTTATTCAATCCACGCGCGTTTGATGTTTCAGAAAATACCACGTACTGTATTGTAATTGTTGAGTTGTTTGGTTCTTCTGCCGTGTGATTGTGATCCATGATGTTTATGCTCGTCTTGAGTCAGCCATATCATCGCTTGACAGCGCGGCTCTTATACCTGCTCAAAATAAATCATATTTTAGACAGAAGACCTGACTGGTGAAACTGTGGTGCATTTTCATCACCCCCCACCTCCACAAAAAAAGCAACCACAGCCGTCCGAATGATTCCATTTCCGATAGCGTCGAAAGCCTTCCGGAGCACTCTTGGCTGAGCAAAGATACGCTGATGAGAAGCGTCCTTCTCAGACGTGACGCTCGCAATCGGCGCTGACACTTTGGACCTGCCTGCCAAGTAGCAGTTCCTGGCCTGCCGATGTGGCGCGCACTTGCCTTGCCCCAGCTGTCACATACTCTCACTTACCGAGCCCGTAATGAATCATACTTTATTTCCCCTTGAGGTCAGCTCAGAGAGATGAATTCATCTAATCCTCCTGATGTGTTGCGAAGGTCCGATTTTTCCACATTTCTGTTCACCAGTGGTCCCCAACCCCCGGGCCGCGACCCGGTACCGGTCCCTGGGTCATTTGGTACCGAGCCGCACAGAAAGAAGAAAGAACTTAAATTACTTCCGTTTCATTTATTTTGGAATCTGAAAGATGTTTTATTTTGAAATATGACCGGATCCTCTGTTACATCCGTCTACAATATGTCACTCTTGACGCAGGTGAAGTTACGCTAAAATGAAACCCAGGAGCTAGCTAAAAGAGTTAAACACAAACGTCTTTCGGAAGGGGAAAAGGCCCAGTCAGGAGACAGAAGAGGAGCCTACAAGGCTTTCAAGAAAAAAGAAGGCTACATTTAATAGAGAGTATCAGGATTTCCTACTTCAAATACGGACTTGTCTCAACGGGAGATTCGCGCACAAAGCCCACTCTTCATAATATGCGGCGATGGTGAGTCGTATTTTTCACGCACTTTGTATTTGCGGTGTATCTTATTTTGAAGGCACGTTTAAACGTTACCTGAACGGCCTGAGAGTGTGACGGCCAGACAAGACGTTTGTCGTGGCATGATTCGTGTCTCGTATTATGCTTCGAAAATAAATGCTGTACACTATTCTCAAACACTCTTTTATTCAATCCACGCGCGTTTGATGTTTCAGAAAATACCACGTACTGTATTGTAATTGTTGAGTTGTTTGGTTCTTCTGCCGTGTGATTGTGATCCATGATGTTTATGCTCGTCTTGAGTCAGCCATATCATCGCTTGACAGCGCGGCTCTTATACCTGCTCAAAATAAATCATATTTTAGACAGAAGACCTGACTGGTGAAACTGTGGTGCATTTTCATCACCCCCCACCTCCACAAAAAAAGCAACCACAGCCGTCCGAATGATTCCATTTCCGATAGCGTCGAAAGCCTTCCGGAGCACTCTTGGCTGAGCAAAGATACGCTGATGAGAAGCGTCCTTCTCAGACGTGACGCTCGCAATCGGCGCTGACACTTTGGACCTGCCTGCCAAGTAGCAGTTCCTGGCCTGCCGATGTGGCGCGCACTTGCCTTGCCCCAGCTGTCACATACTCTCACTTACCGAGCCAGTAATGAAGCACCTTTGGCCGAGGCAGCCTTTACCGCCACGCTGTCGTCAAAGTCACAGCGGTTGCATGTTATTATTCCCCATTAAGTAGGAATCCAAATACTTTGACTGCCAAGTTTAATTTGGTTTAAATCGTCTGGTCGATTAATCGGTCAACCCCTCGTGTGCCTTAGTTTTCCAACGCGTTTGGTTTGTGCAGTTAGCAAACTAGCTCCACCTACTCCCCGAAAATTCTTCTTAACTTTAGATAAAGTAGTCCAGTGGTGATGTCACTTTCGAGCGTCTCGTTGCTGGCTATTAAAATACGACTTGACAGCCAGCAAGTGGACAGGGAGGGCTTGGCACTGGCAAGGCCACTTCAGAGCGCCTCATTATTGCAACTTGGAAAGTGATCCGGTGGTATGCAGTCCGGCCACTGGAAGCATTAAGCGGATTTATTTTCCATGGCATAAGATACATGTCGTAGTGGCATTTGATTGATTTTTCCAGATTTTGAAAACTAATTTTCTATGCTTGGCAATTTGGCAGGGTTGTTAAGAACCACTTCCCTGTGGTGTGGCACAAAAAAATAAAAATAAAAGAACCGAGTGAGGGGAAAATGGTTCGACTGTATTTGAATGGTGTTTGCTCCGACAAGCTGTTAGGAGACGGCGTGAATCGGGACTCCTTGGGGAGCGCGCCATCGCACTCAGCACCTCACCCGCATTAGCGCCAATCTGATTTGCTCGCTGAGCAAAGTGTCCTGAATTTCTTGTCTGACGCCGCACCTTGAGAATTCATGCCTAATGGTGCACCTCCTGCTTCTGTCACAGCTCATGAGCGTAATCCTGGGCCGCCACGTGGTTAAAAACCTCTTCAGGGTCATGACTTATTGAGCTACCTCAAAATGCTTCTCGCGGTGCTGCCAGCTCCTTCTCAACCTCACGTCCGGTTCCGTGATCACCTGCCTTTTGTCTGCAGGTGCGACACGCTCCTGAGACCGGTCTTCCTCTCGTGTGGTGACCCACGGCTGCCGTGCATGCTGCTGATGGAGAGTCACATGAGGAGTCAGTTCCCTCTGTCAATCAATGGAAGTCACAAGCATTAAGTCTTCTAATCCGGTGTCAGCTAATCATTTATTGTACGGTAAGTTTAAGTGGTTCTGTAACCACTAGGGTCCAAGGAACGATTATTTTAATAGTTGATTGATCTGTCGATGATTTTGTCAATTTTCAAAATGTTGAAGTTCCATCCCATTCGAAACCAGGACATTATTTCAAATGAAGACAGCAGATCAACAAATGAGTTCTTGGTTTGGTCTGTGACGTAGGCGAGAAAATGGGCTGAAGTGTTGATTTGTTGTTTTCCAAAGTAAAAGTAGAAGTGTTGACATCGGAAGTCTACGGAGTGGTACTGGAGGAAATGGAGGGATTGGTGGCAGGGTTAAAAATGTGAAAACCTAAAATGTATCACCTTAGTGTTGTGGGACATCGAACTACGGAAGCAATATCTCGCACTGCACTTATTTTTACTTCAAAGTCTGTGGACTGTTCTGCAGTCCATGGATTAGATTTGTGGATGGTTGTTTTTTAAATGATTGAAAATAATATTAAAATTTATAAATAAACAACACCAACATAGTACTTATGTCATGTTTTGAGATACATGAAATCCACAAACAATTTCCAAAACTAAAAGTAATACCAAAACAGTGTTTGTTGGGGTTTTTTTTCCAAAAAATAAGACCGAAAAAAACTCCTCTTTAAAACAAAAAAAAACCCAAATTCAAAATAAAAATTGCCAACAATGAAAATTCCCCAAACTATTATTATCCTTTTTTTTTGTCAAAAGAAATAGCAAGCAATGACTTTGATGTTTGACCCTGCAAAGAAATCATATTTCAGCACAGACGCGGCGGAAGAGTCGATGGGCAAAGATAAGCAGTTTGCACTGACAGGAGGGATCGATCATAAAAACAGATGGCGATAATAGGAGAGGGGAGGGGGGAGAAAATAAAGATTACCGGATGAGGGGCGGGAGGGAGGAGCACTCGAGAAAAATGTCGCCGATGACATTCACGTCACTTACTCTGCGTTTGAATCATTCACGTCGCAAGCTGTGCGACTTAACTTTCCCCGAGCAAGGATGACCTTGTCAAATGTCAATCACAGGCGACACACGCATACGTTCGTACCTGACATCTGCTCACATTTCGAACAACTCGGTGAATCAAGGATGAGAATTTTCTTCGTCTTTGTTGGGTTCACCCTACAGAGTTAGCTAGCGCGGCTTGGCGCGGCGACTCGAGGTTCGCGGGGCTTCGCGAGGCTACATTCAAATGTAGCTTGCGTTTTTAACACTAAAAACTCCCCCTTTGAAGTACAGTCACACAGTAAGAATACTTTGTTACTTCCCACTACTGTGCGTGTGACAACCCACCGAGCAGACCCACACCCGACACAGCAACCGCTGTCTCCCTGGATCCGCATCAGGCCCGACACCGCAGGAGGCAAAGCCACCGCCGCCGTTCGGTTGGTCCCTGCTGCTTTTTTATTTTTATTTAGAGCTGAGTCACTCGTCGGCTTTGCTCTTTTGATTCCTTGTTTCCGCGTCAGTCTGCATTAGCGGGCCCACAACGTTGATTACTTGGAGCTCGATGTTTGTCGTGACGGCGTAAATGTTGAGCGACGGGCGTTCATGCTAACGCGCTTGTGCGCGAAAAGTATGACATTGCGCTGGATGCTGAGATAGACGCGTTAACACAAACATTAATTGTTTATTACCCCACAGAAATCATCCAAGATAGAGAACATTATGCGGCTCTTTCATGACGGCTCGGCTCTTACATTTCTGCCCACTTATCACACATATTGGGCTCTTTCCTTTTCGGAAAGGGCATCAAAGGTAGGATGGCGGCGAGGCGGGCAGTGGCGCATTGGAGAAACTTGAGAATACACAACTTGAGAACATCACGTCGCTTTTGAGCCACAGGCACATGTGAAATTCAAAGTACTAAAATATTATTTGGACTCCTATGACAGTGAAAAATGTCTTGACACCCTAAAAATGACCCTTTGCAGCTTTACACGCGCGCACACAAAATGAATCATAAGGACGCCCCGTCAAGTGTGACATTTACATTTGTCAGCACAGAAAATAGGTAGACTTGTGACTTGCGAACAAGTGAAAACGGTGGAAGTCGACTGGATTCCGCTTGAGGCCAGAGCGTCAGATCCCAGTCACGCTTTGTCGGCTTGGATGTAAAGTGACGAGGAGACAGGTGCACGCAACAATGTCATTCGGCTGTCATTCATGAGTCCGTCCGTCGTATCGGTCGCAGCTGGTGCGACGCTCGGACGGCTGACCTCCTCGTACATCCCTCGACGATGCCTCGGGGCGGTCACCGGACCCGCGCTACCTTTCCATAATCGTCTCATCTGCGAGCTTACCCGCTTCGCCGCCTGACACCGAGCATCTGTTTTCATGTCTGTGTCCTTTTCAAACCTCGAAACAAGTAGCTTTGTCCCTTCACTGGAACACATCAACGTCTTTGGTAGAGCACCGACGGACGAGTCATCGGCAGGTGTTAAGGGCCCCAAAAATAACTTATTTCATCCATTATGTCTATCTTAAATTTGTATCCGATGTCCGATTAATCGGTGATCGCATTTTTGTTTTCTTGCCAGATAGCAACATCGGCTTCAAAAACTCCATATCGGCCGGGGCCAAGTTATTCGCGATTCTTTTAATTCATCCTGAATACAAGATGGCATTTTTTGCTTGCGCGCCAAAGCCCCGCTGCCCTCCCTCATTCTTGCCGATACGAGACCCAATTCCAATCAATGTTATGAATCTATGAGATTTTCCACTGCTGTGATTTCTGGCCCACACAGCAGGTCATGTGTTTCGTAACACATACACAGCACAGCTTCACCGGTGTCTCTCCGATGCGTCACACTGATCACGGCACACGATGGAATACAACTCGGTAGAGCACAAATCTCTGCTAATTAAAAAAAAAAACAAAAAAAAAAACGACAATAGCTGTTGTCTCTGCAGCCGTGTTGTGCCGAGTGACAGTTTCTGCAATCGGCATTGAGCACTCTGATAGGAATGAGGCAGTAGAATTGAAAGAATTGTTTCGGGCCCAGATTAAGGCTAATGAAAGTAATTCAAACAAAAACAGGGAAAAGGAGGGAAGAAAAACAATTCCTCAAATCGATGAAATAATTGTATAGTTTTCAGATGTTCTAGAAGGCTGTCCCTACTTTTTTTTTTCTTTTGGTTACAACTTGGAACTGCTCATCATTCCTTCCACGTTGTTCTAGCTAAACAAACACTTCCAGCCTATATATTTTTTCAATCATCTCCAAACGAGATTTTTAGGGTACAGTTCTAAGATTAGTTTGAAATTGTATTATATCTTGAGTAGTGGGGAATCTGTATACAGTACATAGACTCTATTGGTACTGTATACGAAAGATGATCGGAGAGGCAAACTGGGCTTATTTCGCTATTAATAGTTCAGTGACAATGGCGCCACGTCGGGTTATTTTTACAGGATGGATGCCAGGTGGCCTCGGTTGGGTGTAAGTGAGATGCAAAAGGGTGAGAATACGCTTCACAACACCTCCTTTCATCTCGGCCAGGCTGACATCAGAACACAACGGCACCTGGGGAGGAGGACCACCGCGCTCACACGTCGTCTCAAAGGTGCCAAAAGTAAATACGCTCTGTACAGACACCTGTGGAAAAGACAAAGAAAGATGGAACGTCACTTATATAGCGCTAATTTGTGTGTGTGTGTGTGTGTGTGTGTGTGTATATATATATATGTACATATATACACACAGTACAGTATGGATATGTGCACCAACACACACACACTCACACTCGTGTGTGCCTCTGTAATTGTACCATCTAGTCTCCTGTATGTATGCCTTTTTTTTTCCCCCCATTAATGCCATGTGACAGCAGTCACCCATGAAGCACCCGTGCAGTTGGCATTAGGAAGGCTTCATGGGGTTATTGAACTCCCAAGTATTCCCATAGCAAGGAACGTACACAAGTGCTCGCCCCCCTTTATCACGCACACACACACACACACACACACACACACACACACACACACACACACACACACACACAGCTGTCGAAATAGGTGACGGCGAGGACAAAGACTCGGCGAGAGTGTGACAAGCCGTCCGCCCGCCACTGTGCCGGTCACCTGCAGATGCAGCGATGACATTTGACGACATAATGAAAAACTACTAGGCCATGTCTAATGGGAGCTGGTTCTGACAGACAAATGGTTTAAAACGTCAAAGAAACAGCAGTCGAAAAGCTGTTTTTCCCCGGCAAAGTACGGTGAGGTCGAGGAATGTCCGATACTACTTTTTTTTCCCAGACCGATACCACCAAACTGAGTACCAATACTGTACCACTCGTACTTGTGATACATCCTGTAAAATGAACCCGTGGCAGTTTATTGTGAACAGAGATGTTACTTTCTGTCTTACGGTTATGGTGACACCAGCGGTTAGGTTACTCAGTCAGCACTCTAAGTATGAACATAAACCTAATCAAGATATTTCAACTTTTTGACAATGTGTCTTAACCGGCATGTGAGAGGATGGCAAAGGACACAACTCACACGGAAAAACATGTGAGCCATACATCTCAGTATCGGTTGCTGGGGTCGGCTGGCTTCAAAAGTACCCGATACATTGATATCAGGTCGTACGGATACCTGGTATCAATACTCAGCTGTCTCCAGTGAAATTTGAGGCCTCCACCTTCTACTGCAGTCCTCATTTTTGCAGTGCCGTTCCCTGCTTTTTCGCATTTTTTTCCCCCATCCAAGGCACTCCTCTTAATGTTCTGTAAAACGCAAATGGAAAATGTCCAGACTTCAGACTCAGCCTTCCGTTGGCCCCAAGGCACATTATTAACACCAACGGTGCAAAATCCATTCGTGTCTGTCATCTGGGCTTGACAGATAGAAAGAAGCTGAAGGCAGCGTAAATTGGATCGTAATAATAAGGATAGATGTGTGTGTGTGTGTGTGTTTAGTGAAGAGTGATGATGACTGCAGATTGACGTTGCGGATGGAAGTGACAAACCACACTTGCCCCGTGCTTCAACAAGCAACCTTTTCTTTGAGTGAGCTCGCTTTCTGTTGTGAAACACTCAAGTTCTTGCCCACGAAGCATGTTTGTTGGATTGATTTACTCCTCCTCGTCCTTACATTTTTTTTTCATGGTGTAACAAAATATATGAACACAAACGGCGCAGCAGCACATGTAGACAGACAATATATCAATACTCAGTAATATATTCTGTATCCTCTACAAAAAAAAAATTTGCTTCCTGAGCACTTGTGACCATCTTTATGCTTACATGTATGAATCCCTGTTTGCTTGCCTGTGTCTACGTATCCAAGAAAAGGTGCATCCAGCAGAAGGAACCACTTGTCTTTCCAATCCATTAATTATACGACTACTTTGTTTCTATAAAGTACAACACAGTAGTGTGCTATTTTTCCTCTTAAAAAGACATTACTTTTTTTTTTTCATGATTGTTTTTTTTTTTTTTTTTTAGTGGCTGGACCAGATTAATGGAATTTCCATTCATTTCAGTGACAAAAGTTGATTTAGATACCATTGTTTTGAGTGACAAGCTTGGTCATGAATGAATTAAATTTGTAAATCAAGGCACCACTGTGGGAGACATCCCTGGTTGAGATTCGGGATTTTGTGGCTTCTAGTTTCAGTGGAACTCCAAAATACGCCTTTGTGGCAGTGCTGTGATGGAAGGAGAGAGAAAGAGAGAGAGACGAAATCTCTCACCAGAACTAACAATTGATTGGCATTTGTTTCCCTATTAAAAACAGATAGCAGGATTGTAGACTCCCAAGTAAGTGACTTGGACAAGCACAGTAAATCCCGCGCAATGACACTGCGATTGTCAAAATGAATATTTGTTTCCCTCTTTCTGGTGGATGATCACGTGTCAAATGGGCGTTCACCGTGTCGATGCTGCAGGCAAGACTCCCATTGTCTTTTCATGTCAAATGTCTTTTCATAAGGTTCACTAAATATGAATCTTTACAAAAAAGGTGCAAATGCTAGCTAAATGCTAACATATAACAGGAAACGCTAATAACGGGCTGACGAATGGCATCGGTGTCACGTTATTAGAATCATTTAAGTATATTTGAACCCAAATATTCAAGGAATATGTGTAGATCAGTGGACTAACTTAAGATATAAACTCTAAATTCAGCGAGTCCAAATGTTACAAGCTAGCTCTCAGTATTGTTGTAAAGCTACAACTGACTCAAAGACGGATGACTGCTCGATCTCTCTCGTCTGACCAAAGTTTATGCGACGGCAAGGGACACATTTCCTTTTTTCATTTTCTATAAAACAGAGATGCTATAAAAAGCAGTGAGCACAGAATGAGGTTTCCTAGAAGGGTGTGTGGGCTGACATGCCGCGTGGTTTGACATCTGTCACATCGCATTAGCCTTTGGAGGCGGCTCGGCTCTAATGGTAGGTGTGGCTGATTGAAGTGAAGGTGAACGCCTCGAAGATGCGGGCCCTACTCTACGCTGGAGTTTCTCAGTAAACGACATGGTATTATGATTTTCTTTTTGTAGGCTGCATGGTATTTTCGTGTGTTCACATCTACACTAAACGAACATGTCGGACTCTCTTTTCATGACCAGCGCAGCGTATTCCTGTGCCGAAGCGGGTTATAACCGATATTGGTAACTCCATAGAGGAGCACAGGCCGGCAGAGATCTTTGAGAGGGAGGGCTGCGCCGCTGTGGGCGCGGTCACAGCTAATGATTCCTTGGACCACGGTGAGCAATTTCAGATGTGCACATGGCGGCCAAAACAGTATCACACCTGTCCAAAATGTAAGATCGTAATAAATTAGTTGACGTACAAACAAAAAAACAAAAAAATCAAACAGCCTATACAGTATATAAAAATAGAACATCATTGAAAATTTTAAGAAAAATTAATGAAGTCTCAATACAAACCCTAGAACTATGGTCACACATTGTTGCAATACTGACTTACGTACCAACCAATAAATAAATACTAATATACTGCCACCACTATACATACAGGATATCAATCAATCAAAATTTATTTAGATAGCACCTGCCATTAAAAAAAAAAAATGCAACTCAAATTGCTCCCAAATGACTATGCAAATATTGTTTTAAATTTTTCTTAAATATTTTGGGGACACATTTATCCGCATCTGCATACCCGGCGACCCCTGGTTGTTAATAACATATCACGTGGAGCCGCCACTCGGTGTTTGCTTGACTTTCTTCACTCGCATCATCCCGAGTGTGGCATCTGCAGCAGGCAGATGCCAGTTTGCCAGTCAACTCTGATTTTGGGGCTGCCCTGCGTCTGTGTCATTCCTCAGACGACCCGATAACGCAAGTCTGCCCTGTCACCAAGCAGACAGACATTCCATTAAAAGAGCACGGGCGACTTGTTTCCTCGCGACATTCATCCCCTTTCGGCCACACTTCATTGCGCCCAGACGAGAGAACTTTGGCTTTTTAATCTGCCGTTCATAGGAATTGATAAACATCTCTAGGAGCGGCCGTGCCTTCGGGGTGTCGGCGATTTGGAGATCGGGTGCAGAGAAACTGTTCAATGTAAAATACTTGATTTTGTCCCTCACTCAAATGGGCTGTCCGGGGATGGGTGGGGGCTGGGGGGGGGTTACTTTCTTAGATAAAGCGGCGCTTATCCTCGTGTAATGACGTCTTGCAATCTCCGAGCGCGCACAAAACTTCAGTCACCGCTTTGTTGTGACGGCTGCTGTGAAATGAAGGTGAAAATAATCCCTGAAGATTCCAACGATTGAGGATCAAAGGATTAATTCGAGCGTACATTTCGGTTTTACTTTTTTGTTCCCCAAATAGAAAAAAATAAAAAAATCAGCATCATGGAAGCAGAACCCGGAGTGTGCAAGACAATAAAAACGTTTTAACTCATTGAAGCAGCAGTTCCGACACTCCGCTTGCGTGTGTGCGGCACGTGGACACATCACAAAGCGTTTAGAATCAAACGGTTCGTGCATCACGATCACTCAATATCATTGTGCTGATTTTCCTGGTGTACGTGCCTTGGCCACCAGGAGGCAGTACACTGAATATGACGCAAAGATTTGATGGTGAAACAGAAGAAGAATGTCATCTGTTTTTATGTTTATTTTATTAGATTTTTATTCATTGTTTTTTTTTTGGGGGGGGGGTTTGTTTGGGTTTTTTATTGACCGTGCCTTGGCCACCAGGAGGCAGTACACTGAATATGACGCAAAGATTTGATGATGAAACAGAAGAAGAATGTCATCTCTTTTTATTTTTATTTTATTATATTTTTATTCATTGTTTTTTTTTGTTTGGTTTTGTTTGGGTTTTTTGCAAGGGGGGGTGTAAATCTGAAGAATATACTTCTCAGAGTATTTTTTTTTTTGTCTCTCGACATGCGTGGCAATTGTTTGTGTGGCTCACACGGCACTGTCTCTGTCCCCGCTGTGCACAGCAGTTTGTCTCTTTCTTCGCCGGAGGTTCGTCGCCAAAAACTTCAACTTTTTAATAGCGCAATCACTTCCACTTTTCACTTTCTTGGGAACCATACGGAGGGCTAAATTGCAGCAAACCAACAAAGATACCCGAATGACCTGACACGTAGAGCGAGCGCCATTGACGTTGTGAAAGAGAAAGCGCAAATGAGCACTCCGTACAGAAGTCGGTTTGTGACCGCAAAGAATTATTTTTAGTTTTAAGTCCAGCCCAAACATTTTTTTTTTTGAGCGGCTGTAACAAATTCATAACATGTCCGTTCATTTTAATGTTGAAAGATGATCAGTCAAGGGTCTCTGTGTGAAGAAAACCTTTTCACTCTCCATCTTTGATTGCGCCTCCTCGAATGTGTGCCGTAATAGAAGAAACCGGGAAGCCGCAATATCGTTCTCTGTGACATTTTGTCACTAATTTCGGAGCAACAAGATTCCATCTGCAGCACTGATGCGATTGCACCGTATGAGTTCCCAAAGACCATTTCCTTCACGCGGCACTTTAAATGAGTCGCGCTCTCGTGCGCCGCAGATTCGAAGCACGCAAACGCGTGCATTATGCAGCCCCACGTGAGAGAAGCGCATTCATTAAAACATGAGATCCTCACAGCCATGTGACATAATAGTCATCACATTCAAAACCATATGTGCCGAACACATCAGCTCCATGAATCTTTTTTTTTTTTTTTCCGCAGCTTATCTCCTGCGAATACTGTAAGTATGCGAGCCGCGGTGTAATCTGCAGCTTTTAAAGCAAAAGATTACTTTGAAACCCACTTTGCTCCGGGGGCCCATTTAAAGCCATCTGATTTGAGTTCTCATCTTCAAGGAAGGGGAAAATACACACACAATGGACTCCCGTATTGCTACTCTCTCTCTCTGGTATTATGCCGAAGCAGGAGTCAGTCGACGATGACAACGCTTATTTGTGCGCAGGTAATAACTAGCCTGTCAGTCAGACTATGGTAAGGAGTTTGCGCATTTATTCCGCATCCTTGATATCCAAGGCCCATGTTCTAGTCTGCTCTTTGTTCTCATTAGTAAGATAACTTTAGCATGCTAGTAGATAGTATTGAACAATTCATCGACTTCAAAACGACCTCACAAAGCGTGTGTGTGTGTGTGTGTGTGTGTGTGTGTGTGTATATATGTGTGTATATACATGGCCTATTTTAAAACTGTTTCCATATATATGGCGCACCGCATTATAAGGCACATTGAATAGAAGTTACAATAGTAGCTAGGGTTGCATCGTGCATCCACTAGATGGCACTACGCTAAAGGGCATACAATACAATACAGCTTCATTTATATCGAGCTGTAGCAAAGCACTTTCCAGAGCATTTAAAATGCTACGTCCGAGAAATCAGAATATTAATCCATATATCAGGCGCATCATATTATAAGGCGCACTGGAATGCTTTTAGGTGCGCCTTATGTCTTTTTTATGCAGTTCAGTTTCGCCGCCCTTATTTTTAGCTGTGTGTGTTTTCAATGCACTGCATGTTTGCACTGTGGTTGAATTTCATCTGTGCTGTATGTTGTACATAGAGCATATTTGACAATAAAGCAGACTTGATTTGACTTGATAGTGCGGAAAAAAAAAATCAGCAGTGGTTGCAATCTAAAGGTCAATGGACTTATACGCGCTTCATCTTCACGAGTAGGACAGATTTGGCGTACTCGTAAACACAACATTAAAACAAATATTTTGATCGCAAGCGTTTCACTGAGTCAAGGTGTTGTTTTGGAATGGATGAACATCAGGTGTGGAATAGGACTGACTCCCACCGGAGATCAGAGTGGCCGCTCTGCTGTGGAATAAGGAAACTTGCCGAATCCCCAAACGCCGCGCTCCAAATAAACACACGCCGTTTGACACGGGTTAAGCGAAACGACATGAAAAACGCCTGGCCCATCTGGCAACTGCAATTAGACATGGAAGACTGGCTGCTGCGCTGGCCACTGGAGAGCACAACTGCTTTTTTTTCCCTTTTTTTTTTTTTTTTGCTTTTTAACTTTTGTTACATGAAGTCGAATGGATTATTGGATCCCCGAGTGGATTTATAAGTATTTGGACAGCGGGGGGTTTGGCTGTGTTTGGTGTCGGGCCTCACAAATAGAAAAAAAAGTATATCCTGTGTGTTATGGATGTAACAAAAACTGGTTTGAAATTTGAAAACCATTTCGAATTTTTCAGACGCAAGGGAATCAAATCAAACCAAATGGAATTGGTTCCACTTGAAAATGATCTATGATTTTCAAGATTACAAAATTACGATGATACCTTTGTAGAGTAACATGTCCAAGGCTCTTCGGCAGTTGGCAAGTCTGTAGATGGTGTCGAATGGTTCAAACGAGGAGGGATGCACTTGCTAGCGCATTCAGCTCTTCAGTCTCTCGCGCTGCGGCCACATCGAATTCCTCATCGTCTAAGTTTATTCCTTGCTCAACTCGGACATCTCGACCGTGAGGCAGACGCCGCTCGCCGCGAGGCCACCGTGCTGCCACCCGTGTCGGAAACTCATTTCGGGTCAACCCCATGAGGCGAGTGAATATTTGAGTGACTATTCAAAGCAATTCATTTGATGCCATTTGGACATTTCTGATTGTATTTCCATTTCCAATTTGAAAGCTTCCGCCGCCAGGCTCCCAGCACGTCGGCCAGCCTCATTGTCCTCCCCAGATGTGCTTATTTAGGATTGCCGCTTCTCCGGATGCACCTGCTCCCCAATCTGTAATGAGCATGAGGTGTGCGCACGCATGACCCAAATGGTAAATAAGGAAAAAAAAAAAACCCTCCTTGATAAAGCAAGCTTGAGCCGATAGTCGCACAATTGCAACACCAAGACATTTATAACTTTGACTGTCATTTTGGGCATTTTTAATTAAAGCGCAGCCCCCGCGGCGGCACCTGCAATGTGATGAAGAAGTCTCAAATTGAGTCAAAGCTATTGTTGGGATAAATCTTCCAAAGCCGCAAGGCAAATGCGGGCCCGTTTGTTTCGGTTTAAATGGCGTGCGCTGCATAGTGAATGAAAGCACTTCAATTTTTAATATGAATTGGAACGACATATATGCATATTGAACCTGTACACGCTCACACACCACCGAAATGCTCTCACACAAAAGAAAATTGTGAACAAAAACTTTTCTTTTTGACCCACGTGATAATTCACCGACGTGTCCAACTGACGCAGTGTACAACACACACAAATGTCATTGTTTTCATTCTTTTTTTTTTTTTTTTTTTTTTTTTTTTTTAAACATTAGTGGGTTTTTAGTAGTCACTCTCCTGTTGAATTTATGGACATGACACACTCACACACACACACACACACACACACACACACACACACACACACACACACACTAAAAGAACCACTCTCAAACACAAATTATTTATTTTTTTGCTGTACTCGCACTCACTAATGAAATGCTCTCACTCTCAAAACTGAAATGCTATGAAACATTTAAATTCCTCACACACACACACACACACACACACACACACACACACACACACACACACACACACACACTGCTGAAACACTCACACGAACTGTTGGGGTTTTTTTTCACTCACACACACAACTGAAACATTCTCACATACTACAGAAATGGTGTACTCACAGGGACTACTGATTTTTTTTTTGTGTTTGTTTTCCCACTCACACACTCTTCTGAAGCGCTAACAGAGACACCACTGAATCATTCTCACAATACAGATTTTTTATTTATTTTTTTGTTACCCTTTTATTCACCACTGAAAACCTCACACACAACCGAAAGCCTTTCACACTTCAGCGTTTTTGGCGGTGTGCATGAAAGGAAAATCAGTTAAGTTTGTGTTAAACAGAACACATCCTCCCTCTTGGGCCGATGGCGACAGCGCGTCAACCAGAAGACCGACCACATCGTTTTCTGACAACGTGTCGGGAGACGCTCCCACCAGCGAAACTTATTCAGCTGGCGACATGCGGGACAATCGCGCAAGACAGATCCCACCGACCGTGGCTTATCTCCCGACACGACCATTCTCCAATTCCGCCTGTGTCTGGATATAATGTCTGACATTTATTTTTGACATTCAGCAAGTATCTCTCTCTCTCTCTCTATCTCTCTCTCTCTCTTTATTTATTCAAAATCAAAACTGTACATACATTATAATGAACCAAAAAGGTTCAATTAATGCAACAAGTATAAATTACCCGTGCCATCAACATGTTGCCCAAAGGCCCCGATTCCTACTTTTGCTCCACTACCGTGCTAAATACTCACATAAATATTTATCGGTCCAAATGAGCAGCTCGCAAGATTGACATTTTCTTGCACAACCGCAGTCATGGTCTCATCAGACCAAAGTGTTCCTCATTTCCTTGGCACGGGTCATGAAAGGAATGTGATTGTGTGTTGTTGATGGTTACGGTGAGCACGCTTGACAGGAAGCCGATCGTTAGATGAGAGAAGAGTGCCCCCGAGGCAGGTCAGCCACGCCGGACTCCAAGCGAGGGGGTTGTGCAGGGATGGGGGGCGGGGGGGGATTGAAAGGACTGCGGGCGGGCCAACATTGACAGGCTCATACACTGGCGATCAATCCCGCACACTGCAATCAAGCGCCGCGTGGACAAAAGTGTGCTAGGATAGGAAGCAGAAATAGAACACCAAGTCATCAATGTGCAGACGTCCACGCAAAAGAGCTTCAATAGTGTCGCTTGCGCTTATTTTCTCGCGTCGATTTCCCTTTATGATTCGCATCGGTTGAAATCCATACAATTGGGAAAATGCACTTCAATTCAACCCACTGTAGCCGGAGTTAACATCGTGTCAATACATTGCCACAGTCCAAATGCTGATCGATTGATTGCTGTAGTCGTGTGATTGTTTGTGTGTATAATGTGATCGTACAGAATAATGAACTTTTTTTTTTTTTAATGTAGCACACAGTACATGTCATTTTTTTTTCATGTGATAATCACAAATGAACACAAACATTAGCTACACATGGAGACAGAGCATACAACAATACTCACAGGCATATATTATTTATCCTCTGGACAAAAAAAAAACAGCTACTATTCTTGCAGCTTCGTTGTTGTGATCTCCTGTTTCATCAAATCTATATTACTGCATGCTTTTATAAAGTACAATACGACTGAGTGTTATTTTCTATTCCTTTCAGAATTTTTTTTGTTGGGGTTTTTTTGGGAAGATGGAAAGGATTAATGTTATTTCCACTTAGGCTGGCTGGATTAAAGAACGTAGTGCTCGTACTTTTCTTATCGCTGGTCTATTGAATCCGAAGCCATAATGCCGAGTTTATGAGCAGAATTGCCTTTACCTGAGCTCAGAAAGTAATGGAGCTCGTTCTTCTTGTGGTATGAAAGTGGTGAAACTGCCCAATATCTAATTTCCTTCCATCATTGGAAATCACTCCAACAACATACGGCCAGGAGAGCTGCTTCACAGCCTTCAGTAATTGGGAAATTGCTGCCAGTCCGCCAAATGATCCCCAATACACCAAAGTCATTTTGCTGTGTCTGAACACCGTGCACTCACCGCACTCCCCCTCGTCCCCCGCCTCTGAAATCAGTACCTGTGGATACACCACAAATAACACTGACACTTTTCACCAAGATTGTGCAGTGTTTTAATGGTGATGACTCAAGGTTCTAGATGATCCATGAACTCATCCTTACGCTGACATACATTTGTCCATAGCAATAATCAAAACATACGCTAATGTTCATTTCAAAATAAACATGATTTGAAAATGAAATGATATCTACAAACTGTGTCCACAGGGTGGGACAAAAGTAGCTATACGGTTAAAGAGGAAGGAAGGAAGGAAGGAAGGAGTAATGCAAGTGGTAAACAGAGATGGTATAAAAGCAAGTGTGAAGGAGGGAAAGTGTCAAGGAAGGAAAAGAAAGGAAGAATGGTGGGTTGCAAGCATGCTATGGAAGGAAGGAAACAAGGATGGTAATTAAGGAAAGATGGCAGGAAGAAAAGAAGGAAATAAGGCTGTACGAAAGGAAGAAAGGATGGAGGAAAGGTAGCAAGGAAAGTATTAAAAGGAAGGAAAGAAAAGGTACAAAAAGGTACAAAACAAGGATAGTCTAAAAGTATTTAAAGGGGTAAAGAACCCAAGGGATAAAAGGAATGAATAAAAAATAAATTCTGTCTTGAAATCTTTAAGCATCCATGAAGCCTGAACACCTTGATATCCAATTGTGTACCCCTAACCATCACTTGTGACTACTATTACGAAATAAAACACCTAAGATTTGATTGAGGAATGCCGCATCGTTTTCAAGAATTTAAAAACGTGTTTCCTAAATGCAGTTGTGATAAATGAATGTGAACATAACATGAAAAACGTTTCAAGGGTATACGTGTTTTTGGGACGCTCAAAAAAAAAAAAAAAGAATGTAATTAAATATCAATGAAAACATCATCAGAGTAGGGGGTGGAAGGGATATAATCCACCCAAATTAGATGATTACGTTTTCTCAAATGTGAGGAGCTTTCCTTCATAATTTATCAATTGACTGCGCATGTTTGCGCAATAATGGCGCACGATGACGGTTCCAAATGTCAACCTTTGACCTTGCAGCAGTCAGTGACAGTTGAGCCAATCGCGTGGCTCGTTGTTGCGACGTGCTCCTCCAGTGTCTCGGAGCTCCCCTCTGGTCAACATGGTGAGTTTTGGACCATTCAAAACAACTTGCCGCTTTTGGCACGATAAGAAAAAGTTAGGATCGATTTTTTGCTCGCTGGTGCCTATTGTTAAGCCGGGGTGTGTTTCTATGTTGCCATTTTGCCAAAATGAATGCTCTGTATGCCTCGAAAATGCGGTTTAGCATCTCGCCTGAGCATAATGCTAACGTTGCCGCACACACTGGCCCGGAAGGCTTGGCTAATTCCTGGATATTTTTTTCTTTTTCATAATACGTCCACTCACTGGTCAGAAATAAACATGCAAATCACATGAACTTCAATTTAACCCACTGCAGCCGGAGTTAGCATCGTGTCAATACATTGCCACAGTCCAAATGTTGATCGATTGATTGCTGTAGTCGTGTGATTGTTTGTGTGTATAATGTGATCGTACAGAATAATGAACTTTTTTTTTTTTTTTAATGTAGCATACAGCACATGTCATTTTAATCACAAATGAACACAAACATTAGCTACACATGTAGACAGAGCATACAACAATACTCACAGGCATATATTATTTATCCTCCGGACAAAAAAACTGCTACTATAATTGCAGCTTCGTTGTTGTGATCTCCTGTTTCATCAAATCTATATTACTGCATGCTTTTATAAAGTACAATACTTTTGAGTGTTATATTCCTTTCAGAATTTTTTTTGTTGGGGTTTTTTTTTTGGGAAGATGGAAAGGATTAATGTTATTTCCACTTAGGCAGGCTGGATTAAAGAACAGAGTGGTCGTACTTTTCTTATCGCTGATCTATTGAATCCGAAGCCATAATGCCGAGTTTATGAGCAGAATTGCCTTTACCTGAGCTCAGAAAGTAATGGAGCTCGTTCTTCTTGTGGTATGAAAGTGGTGAAACTGCCCAATATCTAATTTCCTTCCATCATTGGAAATCACTCCAACAACATACGGCCAGGAGAGCTGCTTCACAGCCTTCAGTAATTGGGAAATTGCTGCCAGTCCGCCAAATGATCCCCAATACACCAAAGTCATTTTGCTGTGTCTGAACACCGTGCACTCACCGCACTCCCCCTCGTCCCCCGCCTCTGAAATCAGTACCTGTGGATACACCACAAATAACACTGACACTTTTCACCAAGATTGTGCAGTGTTTTAATGGTGATGACTCAAGGTTCTAGATGATCCATGAACTCATCCTTACGCTGACATACATTTGTCCATAGCAATAATCAAAACATACGCTAATGTTCATTTCAAAATAAACATGATTTGAAAATGAAATGATATCTACAAACTGTGTCCACAGGGTGGGACAAAAGTAGCTATACGGTTAAAGAGGAAGGAAGGAAGGAAGGAAGGAGTAATGCAAGTGGTAAACAGAGATGGTATAAAAGCAAGTGTGAAGGAGGGAAAGTGTCAAGGAAGGAAAAGAAAGGAAGAATGGTGGGTTGCAAGCATGCTATGGAAGGAAGGAAACAAGGATGGTAATTAAGGAAAGATGGCAGGAAGAAAAGAAGGAAATAAGGCTGTACGAAAGGAAGAAAGGATGGAGGAAAGGTAGCAAGGAAAGTATTAAAAGGAAGGAAAGAAAAGGTACAAAAAGGTACAAAACAAGGATAGTCTAAAAGTATTTAAAGGGGTAAAGAACCCAAGGGATAAAAGGAATGAATAAAAAATAAATTCTGTCTTGAAATCTTTAAGCATCCATGAAGCCTGAACACCTTGATATCCAATTGTGTACCCCTAACCATCACTTGTGACTACTATTACGAAATAAAACACCTAAGATTTGATTGAGGAATGCCGCATCGTTTTCAAGAATTTAAAAACGTGTTTCCTAAATGCAGTTGTGATAAATGAATGTGAACATAACATGAAAAACGTTTCAAGGGTATACGTGTTTTTGGGACGCTCAAAAAAAAAAAAAAGAATGTAATTAAATATCAATGAAAACATCATCAGAGTAGGGGGTGGAAGGGATATAATCCACCCAAATTAGATGATTACGTTTTCTCAAATGTGAGGAGCTTTCCTTCATAATTTATCAATTGACTGCGCATGTTTGCGCAATAATGGCGCACGATGACGGTTCCAAATGTCAACCTTTGACCTTGCAGCAGTCAGTGACAGTTGAGCCAATCGCGTGGCTCGTTGTTGCGACGTGCTCCTCCAGTGTCTCGGAGCTCCCCTCTGGTCAACATGGTGAGTTTTGGACCATTCAAAACAACTTGCCGCTTTTGGCACGATAAGAAAAAGTTAGGATCGATTTTTTGCTCGCTGGTGCCTATTGTTAAGCCGGGGTGTGTTTCTATGTTGCCATTTTGCCAAAATGAATGCTCTGTATGCCTCGAAAATGCGGTTTAGCATCTCGCCTGAGCATAATGCTAACGTTGCCGCACACACTGGCCCGGAAGGCTTGGCTAATTCCTGGATATTTTTTTCTTTTTCATAATACGTCCACTCACTGGTCAGAAATAAACATGCAAATCACTACGGGTCAATTAAATCTTTACATAATAATGGAGGCATGATAAGTGGCGTGGATTCTTCCCGAAGGCTACACGTTCCATGGTTTATCCCACACGGTTGCCAGAGTTTAGACACCTTCCGAATCATTCATTACTTGCCGAGTTACATAGCGCCACATTTACGTCTCTATCATGTCGCATGTTTGCTAACTTTTACAATCGTACACAGTACGCATGTACTGTACTTAAGTAACGATTTAAGCAAGTGGGTTCATTTGATTGATTTAGCACATTTTACGCACAACTTACAAAGTGCTTTACATCATTAAGACAAACATTCGTATAAAAGACCCTTTTTCCCCAATTAATACTTAAAATAGAACAGGATAAATAATTTAAAAACTTTCTGCACGGTTAAAGTGACCTAAATCAGAATCCACCAATGATTCAAGCTCATGTTAAATAGGAATGAACACACACTTGCCACCATTTCAAGTGTCTCCGATTAACCCCAAATAAAGTTGACCTGTTTTTAGACGAATACGTTGCTGTTTTCTTGGCATGTTGCGCTAAGTAACAATGTTGGAGTAAGTTGTGGAGCTTTATGTAGGTAACGGTAGTGCTTTGACATCACCTCTTGGAAGCTGCGTGCCAAGGAACTCCAGTGGCGCCCTGACACACAGCTCCAAATTCCATTCATTTTGTAACTACGCTTATCTCAAATCATCTTTCCCCATTGAAATGAATGGAAACGCCATTCCAGCACCCCAAGAACACCAACCAAAGTTTTTGTAATATTTCATTTCATTTTAGTTCGTTTTTCCTTTGTTTTATTTATTTTTTTCCTACATATCTTATGGAGTAGTTGTCAAATTCAAAATTTAAAAGTCCCGATAATTATTTTGTTCAAAACGACTGTTGGTGCGAGTTGAGAGCTTCATTTGGACAAATCTAGTGATTTGGTGCAGCCATGTCACATGGACAATTATACACCGTTTTTGGATGTGGACTGTAAATCGGAGAGGGTCTGATCAAGTTCTGATCTTCATTTTAATTGAACCACCTCTGACTCTTTGGAGTTCACTAATGTGTGGTGTTTCCCCGTTCACGGCAGTCTTCCTCGGAGGCTAATAATGGCCCGAGCCAAGCCGCACCTTATCCGGGTGTACCACCCTCAGGGATGCCACCCCCCTTTGTAAGTCCAATGCCGGTCATGTAAAAAAAAAAAAGCTCTTCCACCTTAGTTTTGAGTGAAGGGCTGAAGTAAGACTGGTTAGAACACAAGCCAATCTTTGCGAGATTTACTCATTCTCACTCTGGTTCTTTCTAGATGGGACCACCAGGAATACCACCTCATTTCCCTCCCATGGGTATGCCCCCGTTGGGGCAGCGACCGCCCAGCATGACTCCGATGCCGCCTGGCATTATGCCGCCCGGGATGCTGCCATCGATGTCAGCTCCTCCGATGGGACAGGTCAGTCTTAATAACTTGTGCATCCTGTTGGCAGAAGAAGGTTTTGCGTTTAGTGGAAGAGGCAAATGAACATGTTATAAAGTTTTTTATTAATTTTTTAAACATCCACTACATAGTGTGTTTGTCACAGCGCTTCAGTTTTCTTTGCAATTGGGGATTGTGCTGGTTCCGGTGTCGCGTTTGTCACCTCGTGCAAACATATGTGATCCAGACGTGTGTCATGAAAAGTTTGGAGAAAGTTTGTTCTGTTTGCGCGGCGACGCTTTCACAGATTTGAGGCAGTGTCATCACACCACGGACTCGGCAGCGCACACTCGCACTCCCTCTCACCCCCCCCGCCTTGGCGTCAGCCCTTCTTGGCTTCAAGGCCCGGATGCCAGCACCCTGTCTCAAGACTATGAAAATGCCAGATGAATATTTCATGGTGTTTCTTTTAATAGATACAAGGTATGATGCCGCCCATGATGGGGATGATGCTGCCTCCTCGCCTGCCAGCTGCGACCCTGCAGCCCACTGGGCCGGTAACTCTTCTCCATCCTCCTCCTTTCATCAGCAATATGCTGCCTTGCACACCCATTTTTTATTTATTTTTAAAATACACCGCGAGCTGCGACACGGCGTTGGAACATGGAAGCAACACAAGCTGTTCTTGATAGGAATGAAAATTAACATTTTGTATTTATTTATTTATTTTTTGCCACTTTTGTTCAGCCATGAATCACTTTTAATTGAATCAGTGGTGGTGTTTAATATTCCGATGTTACTGTGAATAAGCATCGTTAGTCAAGCCGTGTGAGAGAGCCAACGTGGAATCCACTTCATCATCTCGAATTGTGTCGGGACGCTTTGCGCTAATGAGCAGTGCTTTGTAAACCGTTGTGTTTATCAAACGATGATTCCCTCGGACGGTCTCATCATTCATCCTTTAGAGACGGCCGTGGGTGTCGCCGTTGTTTTGAAAAAAATAAAAAATTATTATCCCTTCTTTTTCTCCTCAACAGCCTGGTGTTGACACCCCAGGTAAGTGCCTTAACTTCACAAGAGGCCTGAAGTTTATTTTTTATTTCTCTAGATGTCATTCTAACTTTTTGTTGTTATTTTTAACAGCTGCGCCAGGAACCACCGTAAGTTGCTTGGTTGTCGTCCACATATTTCACCTGCTGTCATCCCGATAGCCGCTGAATTTGTGGGCTTTTTTTTTTTTTTTTTTTTTTTTTGCAGAGTACAACAAATGGATCTGCACAGGAAGAACAGCCCAAGAAGGTTTGTGCAGAAAGCACCTTGTGGAACCGGAGTTTTCATCAACTTGCAGTTAGCTACATTTAGCAAAATGCTTGAAAAAAAACATTAACAATGGCTCATGGCCAGTACGCTGCTGTATCAGGCCACTCCCGCCCGTCAGATGCTGTCATGACCGTCTGGGCCAGTCCAAATTTTTGGGCCACGCCTGCCAAAAATTGCCCCCAAGTGTTTTTATTTTTTTGGTTTCAAAATGAGACGTTTATCACCTAAACAACCGGGCAGATACAGATGCTTATAATGATGCCTGAAAAAAAAAAATCCAACTGACACACACTTAGCTGTGTCAACAAAAATGAATTGGGGTTCGAAAATCAAAGAAAAAAAAAACCTCAAGGTACAGCGTCCTTAAAATGTGACTCTTTTGCTTCTTGAGATAAATGCTTGAAAGATGACGACCGTCTGAAACGACAGATACGCTTGACATTTCCTGTGGAGGAATTTAGCGTTGAAACTCAAACAACTTTGAAGTCAACTCGTGTAACGGCGCAGATTGTGTTTGGCTTTGGCATTTCGACTATTCCCGTATTTACTCACTTGCAAGGCGTCGTCCAGCACCGCCACAGGAAAGATTGTAGAAGTCGTCCCAATACTTTTTGTTCATCTAATCAGATGTAAAATAAGAAAACATCAACCGCGTTGCTATGTATTTATACTCATTATTTACCCCTCTTTTCTGCTACTTTTCAAGACTTTGAACCAACAGTATTCTGTTTTCGTAATGATTTTTTTTTTGTTTGTTTTTGGTCTTAGAAATCCGTGTGGACTGAACACAAATCACTGGATGGAAAAACCTATTACTACAACACGGAAACCAAGCAGTCCACCTGGGAGAAACCAGAGGATCTCAAGTCTCCCGCAGAAGTCCGTAATTGCTTTATTGATTCACCCCCACGGTTTGCGTTGCTGAATATCTCTTCCATTTATTTAGACACAAACACAAAACTGTTGGGTATTGATGACAAAACACGTTTTTCTTTTGAACATTTTGCTTCTTCTGTGCAACGTGTAAAACAAACAAACAAACCACTTTGTGCTTGTGCCCCTCAGCAAATGTTGTCGAAATGTCCTTGGAAAGAGTACAAGTCGGACACAGGCAAGCCGTATTACTACAACTCCCAGACAAAGGAGTCCAGATGGACCAAGCCCAAAGAGCTGGAGGACCTGGAAGGTAAAAGGGCCGCCGCCTCACACACGAGCCTTCAATAATTCAATGATGGCATTAAATCGGCATGCCATAAAAGGGGCTCGGCCTTTATTTATGCACACGTGAAAGATGGCGTCTCCCAAGGTGCATTCACCCCATGCCTCGCGCTTATCTCAGAGGTGCTAAGAAATGAAAAAAAAAATAGACTAACAGCCTTCTTTCCCCTTTTGTCTTATTTCAGCCATGATCAAAGCTGAGGAGAATGGGTAAGTGCTTCCTGTTTACCTTCAGTGAGCACACAAACTGTTGTCTCGCATCGTCAACAGGATTGCATGGAACCCGTGTGGTTTGTTTGTTTTTTCTTCCTCGTAATTAATCTTGCGATGTAATTGTAGGCCACCGGAAGTAGCAGCTCTTAACATCACCGCCGAGCCCGTGCTGCAAGCTGAAAGCGCGCAAGCGTCGGCGGCCCCCGCCGCGGAGGCGGAGCCGGTGGAAGCGGTCCCCGAGGATCAAACGTCACTGGCGGCCGCGCATCAAACACCCGAGGTCAAGACCACCGACGTGCCCGCGGCGGCGGAGAGCAGCGTCCCCGCGGAGGCTCCGGCCAGGTAGACCGCACCGATCAACTTGATTGGAGAAGACCATCTTTTGTGTTCTGAAAGCCGATTTGACGAGCTTGTCCTTCCCTCGCCTTCAGCGCCGAAGTCAAGAAGGAAGAACCACGGCCGGAAATTCAGAAGAAGGTTTTGAAATGGAACACCAAGGAGGAAGCCAAGCAGGCCTTCAAGGAGCTGCTGAAGGAGAAGGTAAATGTGCACTGAAGAGGAGGCCCCAAGTCCTCTTCCAAATTCAACCGCGCTCAGTGTGCAGCTCATTTCTTTCAAACAGAAAGCTGCACCTTGTATTCTAAATCACGCCAGTCCGTGGGCCGCGCGGACTAAGGCCGCCTTCCCAACAGAAAACCAGATTACTGCAGTTCTGAACTCAATTCCCGCAGTCCCGAAACGTCTTGCTGGCACGAGCGACGTTTTATTTATTTATTTATTTTTTACTGACCAATTTCCATGTCATCAACTTTCTGCATGAGCTTTGTGCTTCATTTCAATCGGACACAGCGGCTTCAGCGCTAAGTGCCTTAATTTCAGCCCTAACTAAAAAGTCGTTAAAGGGACTAGGGGGGGAAAAGGCGGAAAGATGGCCATTCGATTGAATGACCTTAATAGGGGACAGTAACGGACAATTAACTATTATTTTTAATGGGATACACATTAAGGGGGGGAGACTCTGAATGTTGTGGACTTCAGTCTCCACGCCATGATGCTAACCAGAGATGGTGTGCTATGTGCGTACGTGTGGTCTGAACAGCCAGTGAGGTTGGCTGATGTGTTAATTGGCACATCCAGTGCGTTTTTTTTTTTTTTTTTTTGGTGCATTGAGTCCTCCGAGAACCCACCACTCTCACCCCAAGCTGGAGGTTGCAGTTGATTTTCACCTCCTGTTGCTGGGGAAAAGTGACTGAACACCTTGCCATGCCCACCACGGTCGCTGCTATAATGGCTCTTTTTAACTCTCCCGCTCCCCTTTGGGGGGGATTTCTTTTTCTCGCCATTTCCCGTAAGATCTTAATGGCTCTGTCTTCATGATTAGTTTTTATTCGGACCAAGCGAACGCACACACACAGCCTTGCCGGGATTAAAGCGTCAAGAGTTAGCGGCGCGCTTCAGTGAGTTGGAATAACTGTGACAACTGTGGAGATAGCGGCACGTGGATAATGGATGCCGCAACTTGTCCCCGAGAGAGGCGGGCGGCCGAAAAGGCCCTCGTATAAATCCTCCGTGACGCCTCCCTGAATGACGGCCCCGCCACACCTGTTCACCCCGCATCCATTAGTCATCGGGAAAATGTCTGCACGTCTCCTGGGGGGAGTCCTGCCGCAATCTGGGTCACAACTGGGAACGAAAAACAATTAACTTCATTAACCACGAGGAGAAGAAACAACCCGTTCCAATTGGCTTTTTTTTTTTCTCCTCGGTTGACTTTCCTCCTCGTTCTCGCTGTAGGTTTTGGGTGAACCAATGTCAAAAGATATTGACGTTTTCTCCTCGTTTTTCAGGGCGTGTCCTCCAACTCTTCATGGGAACAGGCGATGAAATTGATTATCAACGACGCCCGCTACAGGTGAGCCATTCTCCTCCGAAGGCCTCATCGGCCGCGCACCCTTCTGACCTTCCGATTTCTCATTTTCACCTGTCAAGCGCTCTCCCCAAGCTGAGCGAGAAGAAGCAAGCATTTAATGCCTACAAGGTCCAAACGGAGAAAGAAGAGAAAGAGGAGGCCAGAATTAAGTACAAGGAGTCAAAAGAAACCTTCCAGAGGTTCCTTGAGAACCACGAGAAGATGACTTCCACCACCAGATACAAGTACGTTTGGCATGTCAAATCTTTGTTGCTGTTGTTGTTGTTTCCTGTCTGGCTGTATTGACTTGGGATCCCCCGAATAGTCAATGTGATGATGCGGACAGTGTCAGTGTGAGGTCATGGCTTGTGCACGCCATTGTTGGGTCCTGGCACGCTTCCTTTTCAACGGACTTCAGTGATGCCGTTTTCTGTGTGTGTCTCTCTTTAAATACATTTCCTACTTCCCGCAAGTCCTCACATATTAGCTGCAAGTGTTTACTGACTCATCTGGAGTGTATCGGGTGTTTTCTCTAGGAGGCCACTGTTTGAGCCTCAAAAAAAAAAAGCAACATGCATTCAATTTCGCTGATGGATCGCTGTTCCCCAAAACACTCCCACATGACCGCGTACGCGCGTTTGCAGGAAAGCAGAGCAGATGTTCAACGACCAGGAGGTGTGGAGCTGCGTCCCCGAGAGAGACAGGCAGGAGATCTACGAAGACGTCCTGTTCTACCTGGCCAAGAAGGAGAAGGTGAGGCGTCGCCGCGATGCGGCATCGCGTCAAGCGGCAACACCCGCTGACGTCCGACCACCTTGTCCGACGCCTTCAGGAGCAAGCCAAGCAGCTGAGGAAGAGGAACTGGGAAGCCTTGAAGAACATTCTGGACAACATGGCCAACGTCACCTACCGCACCACCTGGTCAGAAGCCCAGCAGTACCTGCTGGACAATCCCACCTTTGCCGAGGACGAAGAGCTCCAAAGTATGCATGCATCTTTGTTTCTTACCCCCAACTGCTTGCGGTTCGTTAGTCCTGAATTCACAGATGTTGAACCCGCGGATAGTCACTGTTCCGCATGAATGAGACGTGATGATCATAAAGATATTGCTGTGGCGCCATCTTCTGGCTCTGGTGGTTCAATGGCACTGTGAAGTTGACAAGCTGGTCAAGTCATTTTGCCCCATTTGGGGCGTTTCAGTGCCAAGGAACTGTCTTGAAGTGACTTCAGGAGTTTCATTCAGACCAGTGAAGCCAAAGTCGCTTTTGTCATGGGCTGCATTGTAGTTAGTTCGCCTCAGAAGGATCTTATGAATGTGAAATCACCTCATCAGATTACAAATGCACAACAAATTGATGAACTGCTTTTGGGATCAGAAGCCACTTAAAATACTTTAACCGATGAATGTTTCTAATTTAATGGGGAGGGTTTAGTCACCCCCCCCCCCCCAAAAAAAAAACCCAAAAACAAAACATTCCAATATCTCATCAAAAACGTGAAGTCACTTTGCAATTGTGGTGACTGTGGCAAAAATAATCCTATGTTGCCATCTTTTGGCATCTAGGTGCCAGGGAACAACGTTGAAGTGAGTTGAGGGGTTTCATTTCGACAAAACTGGTCTGTTGTCGCCATCTTGGTGACAAGGAACGATGTTGAAATGAGTTAAGGCGCTTCATAGAAACAGGAGGTAGTGCCTTGATGCCGTCTTGTGCTCTTTGTGCCAAGGAGCTGTCGAAGTGAGTTGAGGAGCTTCGTTTAGGCCACGCGCTCTGCCTGTTTATTTTCAAATCACATCAGCAGCAAGCAATTTATTTTGAAAGGTCACGTTGCAAGGCCGTCGTTTAGTGTTAAACTTAATATGGAGGAAATGATCAACCCTCTTTGGCGAGGTGTCGTCTCATCGGTCGATTTTTGATGATGATGATTTTACCCTACCAGACATGGACAAAGAGGACGCGCTCATTTGCTTCGAGGAGCACATCCGCGCGCTGGAGAAGGAGGAAGAGGAGGACAAGCAGAAGACTCTCCTGAGGGAGAGGAGGCGCCAGCGCAAGAACCGAGAGTCCTTTCAGGTGAGCTGCCGCTCAACAGGTCCTACGTGGACTTGCTTGCCCCCCCCCTTGCCGAAAGTTTGATTGGCTTTGAAATGTGAGATGGGATAACACCGCACTCTTAAGTCGGAATGTCACACTCGGGTTATGATGTCAATTACTGCAGGGAATAATCGAGTCGGCCGATGGGGTTTGCACAGCAGGCCCAACCGGTATCAAGGTTGCGCCATGAGAGGGTGCTAATAGACTGCCAAATGCTAATGAGGCTATTAATGTCCGCGTGATGCCGGGGCAAAAAAAATAAAAAATTGCATCAACCTGTTTTTACCCCCTTTGGCCACAAATGTCAAGTTGTGCATGTCTTATTTTGGCACAGAAATTTCTGGATGAGCTCCACGACCACGGCCAGCTTCATTCGATGTCCGCCTGGATGGAGATGTACCCCACCCTGAGCTCCGACATCCGCTTTGCCAACATGCTGGGCCAGCCAGGTAAGACAAACCTCATCAGACCACCCATTTCCCAAATGAGACGGAACCCAAACATTTGCGCTTTCTCGCTTTTTTTTTCCAGCGAGTAGTGTCCTCCTGATGATCAAACTGTCATAGAATTAAGTTGCCGCAGGACTGAAGGAAAATACAAAGAAAGCCAATTTCATGTTTCTTTGCGGTTGTCTGCAGGCTCCACCCCTCTGGACCTTTTCAAATTCTACGTGGAAGACCTCAAGGCACGCTACCACGACGAGAAGAGGATCATCAAAGACATCCTGAAGGTGACCTGCAAGTCTGGCGGCGCGCTCTCACAAATGGACGATTTTCTTTGACCCCTGTTTTTGCACATACTTGCTCAGGACAAGAGCTTCCTGGTGGAAGTCAACACCGGCTTTGATGACTTTGGCTCGGTCATCAGCTCAGACAAGCGAGCCACCACACTCGACGCCGGAAACATCAAGTTGGCCTTCAACAGCGTAAGCGCTTCTCGCTTCTTTCGCCTTCTCGATATTTATTCTTAACCATAAATCCGAAAGAGTCAAAATGTCCAAAGTTTGGGATGAGTTCGCACGTCAGAAGATCGAGTGCGACCCATTGACAATCGCCGACACAGAAGATCGCGTGTTAACGTTTGCCTAACTTAACACATTATCGTGTCAAAAGGGTAAAAAAAAACAGACGCGAAAGCGGCTTCCGTCCGTAGCCGCAACTCTTGCCGTCGGTTGACAAACTCCACGTCCACCTCTACGCGCTCATTCGCTGACACCCACGTCACTCACGAGCCTGGGCCACTCCTTTTAAAGCGATACACCCTCAAAGTCAACAGATACTACAGAAAATAAAACAAAAAAAAAAATAAAACCTGCACTACGATAATGCAGACTCTGAATGATTTCACAAATCCGTAGAATACTTGATTCGCAATATATTCGATAGCTGCAGCCCAATGCAATATTTTTCTCGATATGTCCCTATGAATAAACGATTACAACCTGGTGTGTTAAATGTACTGTATATGAGACGGGATATTTTAAGGCAACCTGTCACAGGCAGGACGTGAAGGTGTGGCGTTTATTTCTTCAAATGGATTCATCGGGCTATGGTATCTAGTCAAGTGCAAATAAAATCCGCTCGCTTTGCGCATCTTTGCTCAGTTGCTGGAGAAGGCGGAAGCCAGAGAGCGGGAGCGGGAGAAGGAGGAGGCCAGGAAGATGAAGAGGAAAGAGGCGGCTTTTAAGACCATGTTGAAGCAGGCCACGCCCGCCCTGGAGCCGGATGACGCGTGGGAAGCCGTAAGTGCCGCCGCCTGTCGCACGCGAGAGCCAGCGGGAGCGGGCTCGCTCCATTTTGAAGCCCGTCCGGTGCTCAAATGAATCGAGGGAAGGCACATTGTTGCACTTTTCCTCATTTATCAGAACAGCTCCAGTTTTCAAGGGTCAGACATTTCTAAGAAGCCTCAGAAAGTAAGTCGTGCTTTGGTGGAAGATGGAAATTAAATGGGGTCTGGGGGGGGGGGGAGAACCCAAGCATGCAGAAGAAGTCATTATTGCCTCATAAATCCATAAAATAGAAATTCCGCCGGTTTCATTGCGGCAATAAAACTGGACATTAAAATGGCACTTGCTGGCAAAGAAAAAATCCGCCCTCAGTCACATAACAAAAAAAATCTGTGGATTGAAGGCCTTTTTATTTTTCTTGCACTGAAGGAATTTCTTATTTTCAGCTTTTTAATGCAAAAAAAAAAACAAGCCGTGCAGGAAATACAAAAGAGGTCTGCCATTTTGTTTTGAAGGCTCATTTTGAACGTCTTTGAAGATTCCGCCCCCAAAGACGGTTTGCAACAAGTACTCTGGTGCGCCACTCTTAATCTATCTTAAATAGACCCACAAAAACGTCTCCAGAAGCCAGGCCTGTAAAGACGCAGCAAGTCTGCTATTTGGATCTTGCACTCCAATAGTTAAATACGACTGAACTGGATTCGACAAATGTACTTGACTGGATGAAATCGAACTGGAACATTCAGCTCAGGTGCAACTTTTAATTCAGTGATACATTCGCCTACCACTAGAGGGAACCATTTCCCTTAGAGCGTCTTGCTCTTTCCAGGTGAGGGAGCGGTTCCTGAAGGAAGCAGCCTTCGAAGATGTCACGCTGGAGTCGGAGAGGAAGAGGATCTTCAAGGACTTCATGCACGTTTTGGAGGTGAGCGCCGGTGGGCTGCGGGTCTCCGTCATGACTTGAATGAGCTCTTGCGTTGTATTTTTATTCATTTATTTATTTCCTTTTTGACAGCATGAATGCCAGCATCACCACTCCAAGACTAAGAAGCACTCCAAGAAGTCCAAGAAGCACCACAGGAAGCGATCCCGCTCTCGATCGGTCAGTCGGGGGGGGGGCAAAAAAAAAAAGTTAGCTCATGAATGTCATCGGTGTGATTATTATCCTCATTATGACGATTCCATATTTCCTCAGGGCTCCGAGTCTGAAGAGGAAGAATATCACAAGAAGAAGAAGCGGTCGGCGTCCAAAACCCCGTCAGAGCGCTCCTCGAGTGGTGAGTCAGGTGAGTCGCCGCGAAAAGAAGCCGTGCCCTCCACCGATACGTGCTCACCTTTCCCTGTTCCCCTTTGACCCCAGAGAGAAGTTACAAGAAGTCCAAGAAGCACAAGAAGAAGGCCAAGAAGAGACGACACAAGTCTGTAAGTCCACACGCACTCACGCGAGGCGCCTTGAGATTTGTTCCGTCACCAAGCTCTCATCTCGGTGAACTTGGATACGGACTTCATGCACGTTTTGGAGGTGAGCGCCGGTGGGCTGCGGGTCTCCATCATGACTTGAATGAGCTCTTGCGTTGTATTTTTATTCATTTATTTATTTCCTTTTTGACAGCATGAATGCCAGCATCACCACTCCAAGACTAAGAAGCACTCCAAGAAGTCCAAGAAGCACCACAGGAAGCGATCCCGCTCTCGATCGGTCAGTCGGGGGGGGCAAAAAAAAAAAGTTAGCTCATGAATGTCATCGGTGTGATTATTATCCTCATTATGACGATTCCATATTTCCTCAGGGCTCCGAGTCTGAAGAGGAAGAATATCACAAGAAGAAGAAGCGGTCGGCGTCCAAAACCCCGTCAGAGCGCTCCTCGAGTGGTGAGTCAGGTGAGTCGCCGCGAAAAGAAGCCGTGCCCTCCACCGATACGTGCTCACCTTTCCCTGTTCCCCTTTGACCCCAGAGAGAAGTTACAAGAAGTCCAAGAAGCACAAGAAGAAGGCCAAGAAGAGACGACACAAGTCTGTAAGTCCACACGCACTCACGCGAGGCGCCTTGAGATTTGTTCCGTCACCAAGCTCTCATCTCGGTGAACTTGGATACCAAGTTAATTTTCCACATTGAAATGAGTGCGAATGTAAAAAAACAAAAACAAACACCGACAGTAATATAGAAAGTCTTGCAATCACACCACTTTTATTTTTTTAAACTTACATATTCATTTTTTGTAATCGTAACATAATTTGAACATAAGTTGAATAGAAACATTCCCACCTGCATCTTCCCCCAAAATCTTTTTGCCGAAATCATCTGCTGAAATTGGCCTGCACTTCGGTCAGTTGTGCACTAGGAGTACGTCATTACTTCAATATATTCACTCTTCGGTTTCGTTTCTCCAAATTTGTGATTATATTACATACATTGACTGCCAGAAAAGAAAATTAGATGAACACAAAAAAAAAAGTATTAGGAAGGGGCGGGGTGTGGGGGGGTGTATTGTGAATGAGATGTGACGCTGACGCCATACCTCCTCGTCCATCAGGGCTCCCCCGAATCGGACGTGGTCGACAAGAAAGGACGAGACGCCAAAAGGGACAAAGACAACGATAAAGAGAAAGACGGCGACAAGGCCCGAGGGAAGTCGCACTCGGACGGCAAACACAAGTCGCCCAAACGCAAAGCCGCCAAGGAGGAGGTTGCCATTTTTACATTTCTACTCCATTTGCCTGCAATTTGTTCAGAGAGAGGAAAAAAATGTTTTTGTACTCAAGAGCCGGAATGTTTTTTGTTTGAGGCAGCCGCTATTGTCACTTTCACGAACTGCGATGTGTGTAATAGCACAAGTGCAACAATTCAGTGAACTTTTTTTCCTTTTCAGGGCGGCTGGGACACGTCAGGAAGCGAACTGAGCGAAGGCGAACTGGAGAAACGACGACGAACTTTACTGGAGCAGCTGGACGCGCCTTGATGAAACGTCGTCGCCTCACCGCACACTTGCATTCTTTTCAAAGGGCACATCGCCCCCTCTAGGTCTCCGCTGGGATCGCGGACACTGAACTCATTTATTCCCAGGATCTTAATTCTGTCTAATCGCGTTCCTGATTTGTATTTTTTATTTTTAGGCTTTGTTTAGTGATTGCTGATGTTCTCTATCAGCAACATTTAGTTTTGAGCAGCAACTTGGAAACGCCGAGAGCGAAAGTTGTAGGGTAGCCGCTCATTGGATGTGAGTGCAGTACGCCACCTTTTAATTCAAGCATTCAAACTAACTTCTATGTAATAAAAAATGAGTGTTCCATGTTTGTTTGTTTTTTTTCAACACTTCACAAAATTTGCATTGAGTATGATAAGAGGTGTGTCGAAAAAAATGTGATCGTCACGGAAAATGTCACGAATCACATTTCACTAATTCATTTGAAAAAGGTACTTGTATTGACAATTATTAAATAAGGTGCAGGGCTCCATGATTTTTTAAAAATACGGGTCTCAACCTAGGTTTTAAAGTTTTAAACTAGGGTTGAAAGGAGTCTTACGGTTTTAAACTCAGGTTAAAGTTTCAGCATAGGGTTTCAAACTTGGTCTTTAAATAGGGTTAGGGTTTCCAACTAGGGTTAAGAGTTTTAAAGTAAGGTTTCAATTTAGGGCTAGGGTATCCAAGTAGGGCTTTAAACTAGGGTCTGGGTTTCAATGTAGGGTTAGGGTATCAAAGTAGGGTTTCAGAGTCATTTTTTTTTGGCTAAAAACGTCTATACATGGTCGTTTTTATCGGGTTAAAACGCCTTACTATACATGGTCGATTCTTTCGGCTAAAAACGCCTTACTATACTATGTCGTTTTTTTCGTGCCAAAAACGCCTTACTATACTATGTCGTTTTTTTCGTGCCAAAAACGCCTTACTATACTATGTCGTTTTTTTCGTGCCAAAAACGCCTTACTATACTATGTCGTTTTTTTCGTGCCAAAAACGCCTTACTATACTATGTCGTTTTTTTCGTGCCAAAAACGCCTTACTATACTATGTCGTTTTTTTCGTGCCAAAAACGCCTTACTATACTATGTCGTTTTTTTCGTGCCAAAAACGCCTTACTATACTATGTCGTTTTTTTCGTGCCAAAAACGCCTTACTATACTATGTCGTTTTTTTCGTGCCAAAAACGCCTTACTATACTATGTCGTTTTTTTCGTGCCAAAAACGCCTTACTATACTATGTCGTTTTTTTCGTGCCAAAAACGCCTTACTATACTATGTCGTTTTTTTCGTGCCAAAAACGCCTTACTATACTATGTCGTTTTTTTCGTGCCAAAAACGCCTTACTATACTATGTCGTTTTTTTCGTGCCAAAAACGCCTTACTATACTATGTCGTTTTTTTCGTGCCAAAAACGCCTTACTATACTATGTCGTTTTTTTCGTGCCAAAAACGCCTTACTATACTATGTCGTTTTTTTCGTGCCAAAAACGCCTTACTATACTATGTCGTTTTTTTCGTGCCAAAAACGCCTTACTATACTATGTCGTTTTTTTCGTGCCAAAAACGCCTTACTATACTATGTCGTTTTTTTCGTGCCAAAAACGCCTTACTATACTATGTCGTTTTTTTCGTGCCAAAAACGCCTTACTATACTATGTCGTTTTTTTCGTGCCAAAAACGCCTTACTATACTATGTCGTTTTTTTCGTGCCAAAAACGCCTTACTATACTATGTCGTTTTTTTCGTGCCAAAAACGCCTTACTATACTATGTCGTTTTTTTCGTGCCAAAAACGCCTTACTATACTATGTCGTTTTTTTCGTGCCAAAAACGCCTTACTATACTATGTCGTTTTTTTCGTGCCAAAAACGCCTTACTATACTATGTCGTTTTTTTCGTGCCAAAAACGCCTTACTATACTATGTCGTTTTTTTCGTGCCAAAAACGCCTTACTATACTATGTCGTTTTTTTCGTGCCAAAAACGCCTTACTATACTATGTCGTTTTTTTCGTGCCAAAAACGCCTTACTATACTATGTCGTTTTTTTCGTGCCAAAAACGCCTTACTATACTATGTCGTTTTTTTCGTGCCAAAAACGCCTTACTATACTATGTCGTTTTTTTCGTGCCAAAAACGCCTTACTATACTATGTCGTTTTTTTCGTGCCAAAAACGCCTTACTATACTATGTCGTTTTTTTCGTGCCAAAAACGCCTTACTATACTATGTCGTTTTTTTCGTGCCAAAAACGCCTTACTATACTATGTCGTTTTTTTCGTGCCAAAAACGCCTTACTATACTATGTCGTTTTTTTCGTGCCAAAAACGCCTTACTATACTATGTCGTTTTTTTCGTGCCAAAAACGCCTTACTATACTATGTCGTTTTTTTCGTGCCAAAAACGCCTTACTATACTATGTCGTTTTTTTCGTGCCAAAAACGCCTTACTATACTATGTCGTTTTTTTCGTGCCAAAAACGCCTTACTATACTATGTCGTTTTTTTCGTGCCAAAAACGCCTTACTATACTATGTCGTTTTTTTCGTGCCAAAAACGCCTTACTATACTATGTCGTTTTTTTCGTGCCAAAAACGCCTTACTATACTATGTCGTTTTTTTCGTGCCAAAAACGCCTTACTATACTATGTCGTTTTTTTCGTGCCAAAAACGCCTTACTATACTATGTCGTTTTTTTCGTGCCAAAAACGCCTTACTATACTATGTCGTTTTTTTCGTGCCAAAAACGCCTTACTATACTATGTCGTTTTTTTCGTGCCAAAAACGCCTTACTATACTATGTCGTTTTTTTCGTGCCAAAAACGCCTTACTATACTATGTCGTTTTTTTCGTGCCAAAAACGCCTTACTATACTATGTCGTTTTTTTCGTGCCAAAAACGCCTTACTATACTATGTCGTTTTTTTCGTGCCAAAAACGCCTTACTATACTATGTCGTTTTTTTCGTGCCAAAAACGCCTTACTATACTATGTCGTTTTTTTCGTGCCAAAAACGCCTTACTATACTATGTCGTTTTTTTCGTGCCAAAAACGCCTTACTATACTATGTCGTTTTTTTCGTGCCAAAAACGCCTTACTATACTATGTCGTTTTTTTCGTGCCAAAAACGCCTTACTATACTATGTCGTTTTTTTCGTGCCAAAAACGCCTTACTATACTATGTCGTTTTTTTCGTGCCAAAAACGCCTTACTATACTATGTCGTTTTTTTCGTGCCAAAAACGCCTTACTATACTATGTCGTTTTTTTCGTGCCAAAAACGCCTTACTATACTATGTCGTTTTTTTCGTGCCAAAAACGCCTTACTATACTATGTCGTTTTTTTCGTGCCAAAAACGCCTTACTATACTATGTCGTTTTTTTCGTGCCAAAAACGCCTTACTATACTATGTCGTTTTTTTCGTGCCAAAAACGCCTTACTATACTATGTCGTTTTTTTCGTGCCAAAAACGCCTTACTATACTATGTCGTTTTTTTCGTGCCAAAAACGCCTTACTATACTATGTCGTTTTTTTCGTGCCAAAAACGCCTTACTATACTATGTCGTTTTTTTCGTGCCAAAAACGCCTTACTATACTATGTCGTTTTTTTCGTGCCAAAAACGCCTTACTATACTATGTCGTTTTTTTCGTGCCAAAAACGCCTTACTATACTATGTCGTTTTTTTCGTGCCAAAAACGCCTTACTATACTATGTCGTTTTTTTCGTGCCAAAAACGCCTTACTATACTATGTCGTTTTTTTCGTGCCAAAAACGCCTTACTATACTATGTCGTTTTTTTCGTGCCAAAAACGCCTTACTATACTATGTCGTTTTTTTCGTGCCAAAAACGCCTTACTATACTATGTCGTTTTTTTCGTGCCAAAAACGCCTTACTATACTATGTCGTTTTTTTCGTGCCAAAAACGCCTTACTATACTATGTCGTTTTTTTCGTGCCAAAAACGCCTTACTATACTATGTCGTTTTTTTCGTGCCAAAAACGCCTTACTATACTATGTCGTTTTTTTCGTGCCAAAAACGCCTTACTATACTATGTCGTTTTTTTCGTGCCAAAAACGCCTTACTATACTATGTCGTTTTTTTCGTGCCAAAAACGCCTTACTATACTATGTCGTTTTTTTCGTGCCAAAAACGCCTTACTATACTATGTCGTTTTTTTCGTGCCAAAAACGCCTTACTATACTATGTCGTTTTTTTCGTGCCAAAAACGCCTTACTATACTATGTCGTTTTTTTCGTGCCAAAAACGCCTTACTATACTATGTCGTTTTTTTCGTGCCAAAAACGCCTTACTATACTATGTCGTTTTTTTCGTGCCAAAAACGCCTTACTATACTATGTCGTTTTTTTCGTGCCAAAAACGCCTTACTATACTATGTCGTTTTTTTCGTGCCAAAAACGCCTTACTATACTATGTCGTTTTTTTCGTGCCAAAAACGCCTTACTATACTATGTCGTTTTTTTCGTGCCAAAAACGCCTTACTATACTATGTCGTTTTTTTCGTGCCAAAAACGGCATACTATACTATGTCGTTTTTTTCGGCTAAAAACGCCTTACTATACATGGTCGTTTTTTTTGCGTTAAAAAGCCTTATACAGGGTCGTTTTTTTCGCGTTAAAACGCCTTACTATACTTTGTCGTTTTTTTTCGCGCTAAAATTGACTTACTATACATGGTCGGGGTTTTTTTTCGACTAAAAACGCCTGACTATCCATGGTCGTTTTTTTCGGTTAAAAACGTTTTACTATACATGGTCGTTGTTTTCGGCTAAAAACGCCGTACTATACATGGTCGTTGTTTTCGGCTAAAAACGCCGTACTATACATGGTCGTTGTTTTCGGCTAAAAACGCCGTACTATACATGGTCGTTGTTTTCGGCTAAAAACGCCGTACTATACATGGTCGTTGTTTTCGGCTAAAAACGCCGTACTATACATGGTCGTTGTTTTCGGCTAAAAACGCCGTACTATACATGGTCGTTGTTTTCGGCTAAAAACGCCGTACTATACATGGTCGTTGTTTTCGGCTAAAAACGCCGTACTATACATGGTCGTTGTTTTCGGCTAAAAACGCCGTACTATACATGGTCGTTGTTTTCGGCTAAAAACGCCGTACTATACATGGTCGTTGTTTTCGGCTAAAAACGCCGTACTATACATGGTCGTTGTTTTCGGCTAAAAACGCCGTACTATACATGGTCGTTGTTTTCGGCTAAAAACGCCGTACTATACATGGTCGTTGTTTTCGGCTAAAAACGCCGTACTATACATGGTCGTTGTTTTCGGCTAAAAACGCCGTACTATACATGGTCGTTGTTTTCGGCTAAAAACGCCGTACTATACATGGTCGTTGTTTTCGGCTAAAAACGCCGTACTATACATGGTCGTTGTTTTCGGCTAAAAACGCCGTACTATACATGGTCGTTGTTTTCGGCTAAAAACGCCGTACTATACATGGTCGTTGTTTTCGGCTAAAAACGCCGTACTATACATGGTCGTTGTTTTCGGCTAAAAACGCCGTACTATACATGGTCGTTGTTTTCGGCTAAAAACGCCGTACTATACATGGTCGTTGTTTTCGGCTAAAAACGCCGTACTATACATGGTCGTTGTTTTCGGCTAAAAACGCCGTACTATACATGGTCGTTGTTTTCGGCTAAAAACGCCGTACTATACATGGTCGTTGTTTTCGGCTAAAAACGCCGTACTATACATGGTCGTTGTTTTCGGCTAAAAACGCCGTACTATACATGGTCGTTGTTTTCGGCTAAAAACGCCGTACTATACATGGTCGTTGTTTTCGGCTAAAAACGCCGTACTATACATGGTCGTTGTTTTCGGCTAAAAACGCCGTACTATACATGGTCGTTGTTTTCGGCTAAAAACGCCGTACTATACATGGTCGTTGTTTTCGGCTAAAAACGCCGTACTATACATGGTCGTTGTTTTCGGCTAAAAACGCCGTACTATACATGGTCGTTGTTTTCGGCTAAAAACGCCGTACTATACATGGTCGTTGTTTTCGGCTAAAAACGCCGTACTATACATGGTCGTTGTTTTCGGCTAAAAACGCCGTACTATACATGGTCGTTGTTTTCGGCTAAAAACGCCGTACTATACATGGTCGTTGTTTTCGGCTAAAAACGCCGTACTATACATGGTCGTTGTTTTCGGCTAAAAACGCCGTACTATACATGGTCGTTGTTTTCGGCTAAAAACGCCGTACTATACATGGTCGTTGTTTTCGGCTAAAAACGCCGTACTATACATGGTCGTTGTTTTCGGCTAAAAACGCCGTACTATACATGGTCGTTGTTTTCGGCTAAAAACGCCGTACTATACATGGTCGTTGTTTTCGGCTAAAAACGCCGTACTATACATGGTCGTTGTTTTCGGCTAAAAACGCCGTACTATACATGGTCGTTGTTTTCGGCTAAAAACGCCGTACTATACATGGTCGTTGTTTTCGGCTAAAAACGCCGTACTATACATGGTCGTTGTTTTCGGCTAAAAACGCCGTACTATACATGGTCGTTGTTTTCGGCTAAAAACGCCGTACTATACATGGTCGTTGTTTTCGGCTAAAAACGCCGTACTATACATGGTCGTTGTTTTCGGCTAAAAACGCCGTACTATACATGGTCGTTGTTTTCGGCTAAAAACGCCGTACTATACATGGTCGTTGTTTTCGGCTAAAAACGCCGTACTATACATGGTCGTTGTTTTCGGCTAAAAACGCCGTACTATACATGGTCGTTGTTTTCGGCTAAAAACGCCGTACTATACATGGTCGTTGTTTTCGGCTAAAAACGCCGTACTATACATGGTCGTTGTTTTCGGCTAAAAACGCCGTACTATACATGGTCGTTGTTTTCGGCTAAAAACGCCGTACTATACATGGTCGTTGTTTTCGGCTAAAAACGCCGTACTATACATGGTCGTTGTTTTCGGCTAAAAACGCCGTACTATACATGGTCGTTGTTTTCGGCTAAAAACGCCGTACTATACATGGTCGTTGTTTTCGGCTAAAAACGCCGTACTATACATGGTCGTTGTTTTCGGCTAAAAACGCCGTACTATACATGGTCGTTGTTTTCGGCTAAAAACGCCGTACTATACATGGTCGTTGTTTTCGGCTAAAAACGCCGTACTATACATGGTCGTTGTTTTCGGCTAAAAACGCCGTACTATACATGGTCGTTGTTTTCGGCTAAAAACGCCGTACTATACATGGTCGTTGTTTTCGGCTAAAAACGCCGTACTATACATGGTCGTTGTTTTCGGCTAAAAACGCCGTACTATACATGGTCGTTGTTTTCGGCTAAAAACGCCGTACTATACATGGTCGTTGTTTTCGGCTAAAAACGCCGTACTATACATGGTCGTTGTTTTCGGCTAAAAACGCCGTACTATACATGGTCGTTGTTTTCGGCTAAAAACGCCGTACTATACATGGTCGTTGTTTTCGGCTAAAAACGCCGTACTATACATGGTCGTTGTTTTCGGCTAAAAACGCCGTACTATACATGGTCGTTGTTTTCGGCTAAAAACGCCGTACTATACATGGTCGTTGTTTTCGGCTAAAAACGCCGTACTATACATGGTCGTTGTTTTCGGCTAAAAACGCCGTACTATACATGGTCGTTGTTTTCGGCTAAAAACGCCGTACTATACATGGTCGTTGTTTTCGGCTAAAAACGCCGTACTATACATGGTCGTTGTTTTCGGCTAAAAACGCCGTACTATACATGGTCGTTGTTTTCGGCTAAAAACGCCGTACTATACATGGTCGTTGTTTTCGGCTAAAAACGCCGTACTATACATGGTCGTTGTTTTCGGCTAAAAACGCCGTACTATACATGGTCGTTGTTTTCGGCTAAAAACGCCGTACTATACATGGTCGTTGTTTTCGGCTAAAAACGCCGTACTATACATGGTCGTTGTTTTCGGCTAAAAACGCCGTACTATACATGGTCGTTGTTTTCGGCTAAAAACGCCGTACTATACATGGTCGTTGTTTTCGGCTAAAAACGCCGTACTATACATGGTCGTTGTTTTCGGCTAAAAACGCCGTACTATACATGGTCGTTGTTTTCGGCTAAAAACGCCGTACTATACATGGTCGTTGTTTTCGGCTAAAAACGCCGTACTATACATGGTCGTTGTTTTCGGCTAAAAACGCCGTACTATACATGGTCGTTGTTTTCGGCTAAAAACGCCGTACTATACATGGTCGTTGTTTTCGGCTAAAAACGCCGTACTATACATGGTCGTTGTTTTCGGCTAAAAACGCCGTACTATACATGGTCGTTGTTTTCGGCTAAAAACGCCGTACTATACATGGTCGTTGTTTTCGGCTAAAAACGCCGTACTATACATGGTCGTTGTTTTCGGCTAAAAACGCCGTACTATACATGGTCGTTGTTTTCGGCTAAAAACGCCGTACTATACATGGTCGTTGTTTTCGGCTAAAAACGCCGTACTATACATGGTCGTTGTTTTCGGCTAAAAACGCCGTACTATACATGGTCGTTGTTTTCGGCTAAAAACGCCGTACTATACATGGTCGTTGTTTTCGGCTAAAAACGCCGTACTATACATGGTCGTTGTTTTCGGCTAAAAACGCCGTACTATACATGGTCGTTGTTTTCGGCTAAAAACGCCGTACTATACATGGTCGTTGTTTTCGGCTAAAAACGCCGTACTATACATGGTCGTTGTTTTCGGCTAAAAACGCCGTACTATACATGGTCGTTGTTTTCGGCTAAAAACGCCGTACTATACATGGTCGTTGTTTTCGGCTAAAAACGCCGTACTATACATGGTCGTTTTTTGGGGGTCTAAAAACGCCTTACTATACATGGTCGGGGTTTTTTTTCGATTAAAAACACCTTACTGTACATGTTTTTTTTTGGGGGGGGGGCTTAGGATTGTCTCAAATTGTGGTTTTCAACGAGAGTTAGGGTTTCAAACTTGGGATTATGGCTTTAAGGGAGGGTTTCAATGTAGGTTTTGAGGTTCAAAGAAGTGTCGGTGTCTCAAAATTAGCATTTCAAAGTCGCATTTTGGTTAACTCCAACCTTCGAAAGTTGACTTTGAAAATAGCATATGAATGACAACTCAAAAAAAAAATCAGCACCTGAAGGAAGTCAAATTTTGCAAAATGTAATCATTCAATGACTAGAATGCTAACATGCCCGCTAGCTAGGGTGCTACGAGCAGGGCAAAATCACTTGAACTGCTGGAATTGCTCCAGATTTCCACAATATATTTTGAGATGCGCCCATTATGTACAGTACACAAAAATCCGTCTTTGGATAAGTACATTTGACAGCTAAATAGAAGCACAATTCCATGAAATTACAATGTAAATTGTTTATTTCATCATATTTACCGGAAATGTACCATCTCCAAATTTCCATAACCAACAAAAAAAACCAAAAAAAAAATGTTAATTTGCAGTGCACGCAAAAATACCTAAAATACATTTCTGGTAAGAGTAACCGAACATTGACCAACATGGCAGTCTTGATTCCAGTTTGTTGTGATGAAGGAAGGAAGGAAGGAAGGAAGGAAGGAAGGAAGGAAGGAAGGAAGGAAGGAAGAAAGGAAGGAGAGGATACTTGTCACCACAAATTTGCCATCAGAAATGGGAGTCATGTCACCGTCCTTATTCAACGTCAAAATACTCCGTCGGTCCTGGCTGCATTTGGCTTCTTTAAATATTCACATAAAAATCAAACTATAAGTTACAAAAGAACATTCAAGTTGTAGAAGCACAAGGCAATGCTTTGAACATTATGTACAATATTCATAATTAGTCGTGTGACTTCAGTACAAAACAAAACCGGTTGTAGCAAAATCAACTGTACAGTTAGGAAACGGTTTTCTTGTATTTCTTTTTAATACATGAGATGAAAACGAAGGTAACTTCAGTGGTTATGGAATACACATTTGATAGATGCAGTAGTAGGAATGATGTGTACGTGTTTACAAAATGAAAATCATATCCAGTTATGACATCATCGATCAGGCCCTGCACTGGGCAGGAAAGTTCGATTGGACTGTGCAGCATCATGCCGAGAGAACTGAGTGGGAAATTCTACGAAGAAAGCACACGCGCCTTAAAACTGATTCGGTGAGGGAAGTGGCCGGGGTGGCGATTGTTAGCACCACCGTTAAACCCCCCCAAGTGGTCACAAAAATAACTTAAAATTTCGAACAAAAATGACCCGATAAATTGGTTGCTTTTGAATTGTGGTGCAGCAAAAAAATTTAAAAACAAACTCATGGCAGAGGCCTGCGCTAAACTGATGGTGCCCTTAAAAAAATTGGTTGCCCAACTTTTTGAGGCAATCCCTGGAGTCAGCTTTCAGAGACTTTTTTTGCATCCCTACGCGGCTAACAAATGCCATTTTCCAGAAGCACCCCCCCTCATTTTTTTGGCGGGGGGGGGGGGGGGGGGCTGTCACTCAAAGCAATAGAGGTCCAAGTCCAAACATTCGCCCAACATCAACTATTGGATGAAAGATGCTACTGAACATCGCCCGACACATTCCGATGTACTGGCAGGCAACTGAAAGAAAGCGCGAGATGCTTTCTGAAAATGGCCTGCCCCCTAGAAGGCAAACCTGGAACTACACCTTGATTTAGCCCAATATTCATCCTTCTTTATTCATTTCTGCGCTTTGCCGAAAAATGCAGCTGAGCTCCTCTTGTTCTGAGTAACTCAACTATCCAAACAAAATATCTTCCGGATATTCAACTTTTTCCCTTTTCCATTTTTGCATTCCACACTTTCTTTTTCTTTCCCTGTCCGTGGCCGCTTTTTGTTTGGAGCCAAACAAAATCGCTTCAACGCAAACCAACACGTTAAATATTAAAACTTGAGGCACTTTTTGTTTCAATGGACAGTCAGTCCAGGTCCTTCACACATCTTTCATATTCTATACACATATCTATATATATATATGCATATATATGTATGTATATGTACATACAGTATATCTCATCTGTGTGTGTGTGTGTGTGTGTGTGTGTATAGATCACACACACACACACAACCACACACACACACACACACGAAAAAAAACCCCCCCCCACGCGACCTTCTCCAGCCGCCAAGCCAAGAAATTCTCCAAGGGCCCGTGAAAGCGTTGGAGCATTTCTTGGCCATCGTTGCTGTGGCGCCGAATTAGGAATGCAAATTACGAACGCTGGCTTTCTTGTCGATCCCTCGTCTTCTTGTACACGTGCCGCTTCCCTCTTCCCGTCCGTCACACGACCACCTCGCCGTTGTTGAGCGGTCGCAGGTTCTGATCGTCGAAGCGCCTCCGGACGCTGCGGCGCACGGCGTCCGCTCGCCTGTACGGCTGATTGCGAAGATCTGCGAGAGGGCGCCGAAGAGAACAGAAGAGACGAGTGTCAGTCAGCCGGCCGGCCGGCGGGGTTAGCGTTTGGATCAGAGAGTTAAGCGAGACGGCAGCGCTGGCAGCCTGTCTGTCTGTGTGTGTCTGTCCTTCTACCTACCTGTCTCTGTCTCTCTCTCTCTGTCTGTCAAATCGATTTGTCTGTCCTTCTGTCTGTTCATCTACGTGTCTGTCTATACACCAACCATAACAATTTATTTGTCTGTCCACCTGTCAAATCTGTCCATCTATCCATCCGGCTACCTTCAACCTGCGTCTCCCTGTCTCTCTGCCTACCTGTCTACCGACTTACACATCTACCTGTTCACCCGTCAGATCTGTCCATCTGTCCATTTATCGGTCTCTCCATTCGGTTGCTCTCTAATTTCGCCTCCTGTCTCCCTTTCTCTCGCTCCATCCGTCTCTTTCTGTCCGTCCTCATGTCCGTCCGTCCAATCAAAGCAGCACTAGGCAGCCTGCGGTGTTATCGTGTCTCTCTACTTGTTACGTTAAGAGACTACAGTGCAGCTAACAAATGACGATAAAAAGATGCATCCTCCGCTTTTACAGTCATTTAAAATCCTCAACGGGACCTCCTTGCTTTGAATCGAGGACCCCGAGTGGAGGTGGCAAGCGTTGAATGTGAAGGGAGCAAAAGGGCGTCGACAGCGCGTGACTTGGTGGCCAGCAAGCGGTGCGCATGAATAAGAGCTTGGAGGTAAACAAAGAGATTGCTTGCCAGGTATGGGACACATCCACCACTAGCGGGGTGCTACCCGACGACTTCCTGAGCCTCGAGTAGACATTGGGAAATTTAGTAATGTTACTCCTCTTTAGGGCTGGACAAAGAGAAGACAAAAAAAAAAAAAAAAGGCGGTTATCAAAATGCATCTCGGCATGGCGGCTGAAGCTAAGGCTGGCAACAAAATAAAAATAGAAACCAAAAAGCAGGAGGATGCTGACTGCGCATTTAAAGATGGTGGAGAAGGTCTAAGCGCCTTTGTTTTGCTGCTTTTTTTTTTTTTAAATACGTCTGCAGAGAGGCTGCCAGCAGTGTGAAGAGCGCAAAAAATAAGACAGGAATAAATCTTTTCAAAATTCAACAAAACCATGCGTGAAGCAGAGAAAACATTGCTGGGAAAACTTTCAATTGCATGCATCATTTCGATGGAAGGAGCTCAAGAACACCCAATGTGAGATGGGGAAACAACATTGCACATGCAAGGGGCAAAATGTGGAGTGAAAAAATTCTCAAGTCAGTAGCCAGTAGTGAAGTGCATATAAAAAATGTTTCGTTAACTTTATGGTACTGAACAAAATATTACTTAAAATAGAACCAAATGAGTTCTAGATGAGCGCTTGGATTTTGTGATGATCATTATTTTTTTTCTCGTGAAATTGTATTTAATGGGATGACTAGTTTCGATGACACTGTAGATTTCATTTTGACTCGCTTTCATATTCATGACGTTTTTAAATTCTCACTCATAATAAATGTCATCATCTTTAATAAAATATACAACTACGTTGATCATTATGATTCAGTATAAATCGTAATCAAGTATTTTAAGGCAGGATTTTTAGTTTCTAGCTCCAACATGATCAAAATGTGGTTTGGTAACACTAGCAGTGCTCCCTCTAGTGGTATAATAAAGAATCATTGAATTATTGGACATCTATGTTCGGGTGGCTTACGTTTTTTTTTTCTTCGAACATTTTTGAACAGTTTAGTTGACTCTAAGGGCATTTTAATGTAATCAAGAAGTACAGTTTCCGTGTTAATGTTCAAACCCTGCATTATTAACAGTGGAGAACAGACGCCAGAATAGACGCCTCATTTGTTTCTGTTTTATTAAGTTGGTATTTGGTGTAAAAAGCTTTGGAAGGAGGTGTATTCAATATATATATAATCATAATTATTAAAATGAGCAAATCTTTTTTGAAAAAAAAAATCACTGAAAATTATATCGTCACAACGTATTGTCAAGCGGTTCACTAGAGCGCATTTCCATCCACGGCCACTAAGGGGCAGCATGGAGCTATAAGTCAACTCTTGAGTGGGGCGAATGATGGAATGATGGAATGATAAATATTAAGAGGATGATTCATGCTCCATCTTGAACATGATCAAAATGTGGTTTGGTAACACTAGCAGTGCTCCCTCTAGTGGTATAATAAAGAATCATTGAATTATGTTCGGGTGGCTGACGTTTTTTTTTCTTCGAACATTTTTGAACAGTTTAGTTGACTCTATGGGAATTTTAATGTAAACAATAAGTATAGTTTCCGTGTTAATGTTCAAACCCTGCATTATTCACAGTGGAGAATAGACGCCTAATTTGTTTCTGTTTTAATAAATTGGTATTTGGTGTAAAACGCTTTGGAAGGAGGTGTATTCAATATATATATAATCATAATTATTAAAATGAGCAAATCTTTTTTGAAAAAAAAAATCACTGAAAATTATATCGTCACAACTATTGTGAAGCGGTTCACTAGAGCGTATTTCCATCCACGGCCACTAAGGGGCAGCATGGAGCTATAAGTCAACTCTTGAGTGGGGCGAATGATGGAATGATGAAATGATAAATATTAGAGGATGATTCATGACATCATGCAGGTGGACCTTCACCAACACCTTGTGATCAGGAGGGAGGAAAACACCATTAAAAAACACAAACCCGCACTCACGCTGGCGTCACCACGGCAAGGTCGTGTGAAAGTTAGTAGGCGTGCAAGGCTGTTTGAGGACAACGTGTGTGGGGGGAGGAGGGATGGCGGGGGAAGAACGGAGAGTTCCGGCAACCTTGTTGTTTTTGTGCCAGAGACTTTCTACAAGCTTAGTAATGGTACTCCTCATTGAGGGCGGGCTCGCAGAAGAACCGAGAGCCACGCTTGGCGGTGCGGGCGGTAAAGGGCACCGTCTTCAGCACTGCGTCGACAACAACAACAACAAACACACAGGACAGGACAGCCGTGACGAGACATGGCAAGACACACACACACACAAGATAAGAGAAGCAGATTTCGACAGCCGTTTGCCACTGTTAGCACGAAGCATCGAGACACAGGCGAGAATCATGCTTTCATCCGTTGCCGAGTTTGTTTACGTACAAACAAATGAACTGGCTCCTCTCGTTTGGGCCGCTCAGGGATTATTCCAACAGACGCAATGACTATTTGGAGGGCTGTTTTCAAACTCAAACTTCACTGTTACTTATTAACCTCCACACTTGCACCGGGACATCTTCCAAAATGATGTAAGCCCCTCCCCCCCGGGCATCACATGCTTCAAATGAACGCGTTTCAATTCATCGGTTAACTGAGGCTCCACTCACAAATAATCGAAAAAAACATGACATAAACACGACAATAATTTCCAATATTTTATATTTTTTTCCCCCCTCACAAATTATAGATGCCACAGGATGGGAGCAAAGCACGTCGGTAAACCGAGGTTCCTTTTTTAACATGTTTACAAAGTTAAAAGCGATGTGATAAATGTGGTCCCACTCTGGCTCCACTCACAAATAATCGAAAAAAACATGACATAAACGCGACAATTTCCAATATTTTATAATTTTTTTTCCCCCTAACAAATTATAGATGCCACAGGATGGGAGCAAAGCACTACTTTTAGCCAAATGAAGCTCCTCAAATTGCTGGCAAAGCACTGCTTTTGTCGAAATGAAGCTCCTCAAATCACTTGGACCATTATTCCGTTACCTTAAGATGACATGCGATGGCGACAAAACAATATTTTTGATGGCCTTTGCACAACTAAAACGTATTTGGCGTTCATTCTAACCTCTAATAATATTTTGTTTAATTGCAAGGATAAGAGAGACCGACCTTGTCCCTCTCTCTCTCGTTCTGGTATTGCATTCTCACTGAACTTTCAAATACTTCTTTCACTAAATAAAATGCACGTTTTTTTTTCGCCCCCACATTTTGGGTAATCTTCTGTCGACCCGTAAACGTCACAGAAATGTCTTTGCACATGAGCAAACTTCAGCAAAGGATGAGATAATTCCCGGACTTGTCCAAGAGTCAGCATTAGGCGGACAGTTGATGCTGCGAAATTGCTACTGCGTCGTCATGGTCTCCACATCAGGTTGTACAAATACAAGAAGCATTACGAGTGTATGTAGAGTCACAATATTAGATACACCTGCAAAATCATCTTGGGAAAAAAATCTGGAGCTCTAATACAAAAACGTCTTTTCAGACTTGGTCCAGAATTGGCTGGTACTGAATGAGTTGAGAATTCAGCATATTTCCGGCTTTCGGGATTGACGAACACTCCGGATGTACTCATAGTGCAGGTGTATCTATTATTATGACCTCCAAAAATATCGATCCCCTGGATAATGACTCCTTAGCTCAAGAGTTAGTCACAGCGTCGGCCACGTGTTACAAAGCATCAGCAAAAGCGACAACATCGACAACACTTGCTGGATTCGCTTAGCTCCGCACACGATGGCCTCCCGAACGTCTGTTAGCCTTTAGCCAAAGAGGACCGACATGCAGAGAGCCGCACCTCCGGTGCGTGTCGGGTGGGGCT
>NW_017804845.1:220860-255953 GCF_001891065.2 Hippocampus comes
TTTTTTTTTCTTCGAACATTTTTGAACAGTTTAGTTGACTCTATGGGAATTTTAATGTAAACAATAAGTATAGTTTCCGTGTTAATGTTCAAACCCTGCATTATTCACAGTGGAGAATAGACGCCTAATTTGTTTCTGTTTTAATAAATTGGTATTTGGTGTAAAACGCTTTGGAAGGAGGTGTATTCAATATATATATAATCATAATTATTAAAATGAGCAAATCTTTTTTGAAAAAAAAAATCACTGAAAATTATATCGTCACAACGTATTGTCAAGCGGTTCACTAGAGCGCATTTCCATCCACGGCCACTAAGGGGCAGCATGGAGCTATAAGTCAACTCTTGAGTGGGGCGAATGATGGAATGATGAAATGATAAATATTAGAGGATGATTCATGACATCATGCAGGTGGACCTTCACCAACACCTTGTGATCAGGAGGGAGGAAAACACCATTAAAAAACACAAACCCGCACTCACGCTGGCGTCACCACGGCAAGGTCGTGTGAAAGTTAGTAGGCGTGCAAGGCTGTTTGAGGACAACGTGTGTGGGGGGAGGAGGGATGGCGGGGGAAGAACGGAGAGTTCCGGCAACCTTGTTGTTTTTGTGCCAGAGACTTTCTACAAGCTTAGTAATGGTACTCCTCATTGAGGGCGGGCTCGCAGAAGAACCGAGAGCCACGCTTGGCGGTGCGGGCGGTAAAGGGCACCGTCTTCAGCACTGCGTCGACAACAACAACAACAAACACACAGGACAGGACAGCCGTGACGAGACATGGCAAGACACACACACACACAAGATAAGAGAAGCAGATTTCGACAGCCGTTTGCCACTGTTAGCACGAAGCATCGAGACACAGGCGAGAATCATGCTTTCATCCGTTGCCGAGTTTGTTTACGTACAAACAACTGAACTGGCTCCTCTCGTTTGGGCCGCTCAGGGATTATTCCAACAGACGCAATGACTATTTGGAGGGCTGTTTTCAAACTCAAACTTCACTGTTACTTATTAACCTCCACACTTGCACCGGGACATCTTCCAAAATGATGTAAGCCCCTCCCCCCGGGCATCACATGCTTCAAATGAACGCGTTTCAATTCATCGGTTAACTGAGGCTCCACTCACAAATAATCGAAAAAAACATGACATAAACACGACAATAATTTCCAATATTTTATATTTTTTTCCCCCCTCACAAATTATAGATGCCACAGGATGGGAGCAAAGCACTACTTTTAGCCAAATGAAGCTCCTCAAATTGCTGGCAAAGCACTGCTTTTGTCTAAATGAAGCTCCTCAAATCACTTGGACCATTGTTCCGTGACATTAAGATGACACGAGATGGCGACAAAACAATATTTTTGATGGCCTTTGCACAACTAAAACGTATTTGGCGTTCATTCTAACCTCTAATAATATTTTCGGTAATCTTCTGTCGACCCGTAAACGTCACAGAAATGTCTTTGCACATGAGCAAACTTCAGCAAAGGATGAGATAATTCCCGGACTTGTCCCAAGAGTCAGCATTAGGCGGACAGTTGATGCTGCGAAATTGCTACTGCGTCGTCATGGTCTCCCCAACAGGTTTGTTTAATTGCAAGGATAAGAGAGACCGACCTTGTCCCTCTCTCTCTCGTTCTGGTATTGCATTCTCACTGAACTTTCAAATACTTCTTTCACTAAATAAAATGCACGTTTTTTTTTCGCCCCCACATTTTGGGTAATCTTCTGTCGACCCGTAAACGTCACAGAAATGTTTTTGCACATGAGCAAACTTCAGCAAAGGATGAGATAATTCCCGGACTTGTCCAAGAGTCAGCATTAGGCGGACAGTTGATGCTGCGAAATTGCTACTGCGTCGTCATGGTCTCCACATCAGGTTGTACAAATACAAGAAGCATTACGAGTGTATGTAGAGTCACAATATTAGATACACCTGCAAAATCATCTTGGGAAAAAAATCTGGAGCTCTAATACAAGCACCGGAACAAAAACTCAGCCTCCACAAAATTACGTTTTGATAGTTTAGTCGCCATTCGTTAGCACTTCCGCATCATTTTTAATCGGTGGTTAGTTTAAAGCTAAACTGACATTTCTAAAACCACGTGTTTGATACTCAAACGCATAACTAGTTGTATGTTTAGTTTGACAGTAAACTTAACGAGGATTTGCATTAAACAGCGTGAAAAGGCTTTGTGAAGAATTGTTTACTATCTGACAAAGTGCTGCTTAAAATACTGTCGGAAATCTCCTCGCTCATCACAGCCGGACAACTTGAGGTCATCGTCAATTAACTCATTCACTCCCAAAGACGTTTTTAAGGAAAAAAATCTGGAGCTCTAATACAAAAACGTCTTTTCAGACTTGGTCCAGAATTGGCTGGTACTGAATGAGTTGAGAATTCAGCATATTTCCGGCTTTCGGGATTGACGAACACTCCGGATGTACTCATAGTGCAGGTGTATCTATTATTATGACCTCCAAAAATATCGATCCCCTGGATAATGACTCCTTAGCTCAAGAGTTAGTCACAGCGTCGGCCACGTGTTACAAAGCATCAGCAAAAGCGACAACATCGACAACACTTGCTGGATTCGCTTAGCTCCGCACACGATGGCCTCCCGAACGTCTGTTAGCCTTTAGCCAAAGAGGACCGACATGCAGAGAGCCGCACCTCCGGTGCGTGTCGGGTGAGTCTGTGTGTGTGTGTGTGTGTACACGGTGGCGTGTGCGACGCCGCCAATCGAGCAAGGCCCCCGGATAAGATTACCCGTGATGATGTCCTCGATGGCGCCGTCTTTGCCTTCGTAAACATGGCGGCTGTCTTTGACTTGCTTCTTCCGCAGTTCCTGGATCAGCTCCTGCTGTTGCCTTTTGTTCTTATGGGAGGGAGACTGAGGAGAAGGCACACACGCCGACGCAAAACTTTAATGCAAAGTTTGCCGTACTCGTCAGAGCAATCAAGCATAAGGCTTGATCGTGAGCAGCGGCGAGGCAGCCCAGCGTAAGAAGCGTCAGGCTTGATCGTGAGCAGCGGCGAGGCAGCCCAGCGGGGGGTGGCAGAAGCACGTTTTAACCAGGAGCAGCGGGTGGGTGGTTTGTCCACAACTAATCCCGACATCAGCGGGACGGCAGGCCGAGGCCCGGCCCGCTCTTACCTTTTGTTCTTCCTGCCTCAAGGCCTCTTGCTCCAGAAGTTTTTCCATCAGGAGTTGCTGTTGCCTCTTTCTTTGCTCGTTGTCTTCTTCGGCTTGCTGAGGAGATGGACGGGAATGCGAGAGCGCAAACGAAGCTTCACAAAATGAAGTCAGGGCATTTTGGTGGTTTTTAATCAAAGGCAAAAACTACGTGTTAGGCCGCAAAATGACAACGTGCCGCCAATTGAAAATGGTGAACTTTAATGACATTTTAAATCAAATAGTGACTTATTGCTGGTGAATGAAAAGGATGTTTGTTCAAGTTTTTAATTGATGGTGATTCTCATCAATTCATTTGTTATTTATTTGTTTCATAAAAGACACATCCAAGTAATCCATCTTGGAACAAATGTCATGTTGTGTTGGTACCAACGCGCCAACGCTACTTTTTTTTTTTCTTTCGTGACACTCTAACCCCGCAACATCAGAATCGTGTTTTCGGTTCAGTGCGGATGCGCGATTCTCACCCTGTAGGCCTTGACAAAGCGCACAAACACGGGGAAGAAGACGGACGGCGGCGTGGTTTTGGAACTCTCCCCGTAGAACTTGACGGCTTCGTCAAAGGCATCCTGTAAACAAGCCGCAGGCCCCCGTTTTTCCATCAAGGCGAAGAAGACGCCTTGGGCGGACCCCGTGGCAAAAAACGCTCCGCTCCTCTCACCTGCGCGATCTTGGCGTCGTCCTGCAGCTTCTTCAGCTTGCTCTCGTTGTGCGCGATGAAGTCCTTGAGCATGGTGTTGTGGCCGTGCATGCTGTACTCCCGCTTGGTCAACTCCATGCCTCTCTGCAGCTCCTTCACATCCAGCAGGACGTTGTCCAGCGACACTGCAAAAACCACAGGCCGACACGTCAAGTGCGCATTCGGGGGGACCATTGTGTGAAAAAAACAGAAAGGGCAGGCTGACCTGCTGCCGCTTTCTCCACGTAGTGCAGCTCGTTGTAGAAGAAGGAGACCTGCGTGTATTTCTCCTTCACCACGTTAGCGATGTAATGCAGCAGCGTGATCTTGCGGTCCGTCGACTTGGTGTCGAGGAGCTGCAAGGCAATGAAATGAAATGAAAACAAAAGTCCGATATGTGGGTGAGTTCCCGAGAATGAATCGTGGACGAGGGGCTTAACGAACCAGGTCCAAACTTTGAAGCTTGAACCCATAAACTGCTCCTCTTTTGCTGCTGTTCATGTAGTTTCCGAGGGCTAAAATAATCTGCGGGGGGAGGAGAAACGCACCGTCAATAGACAAGCATGAAAATGCGTTGCAAGAAAAGTCATTACTGTGAATGAAAACAGATGACAAACACAACCCAAAAAAATAAAATAAAAATCAAAAATGAATTTTTTTATTCTAAAACATTTCTCAAATCTAAAGCAAAAATGTCCTTAGTTACGCTTTGTCAGTTCATTTAATAGCTGAGACCAAGGTTGATTTTAAATGTTTTTCTTTTGGCATGACTGTCCGGCCATCCAGACGAAGGAAGGTCGAACAGTCGTTTGGCAAAATGCAGTTTCAGACGATGCTTATTGTGACTTTTTTTGTTTTTGTACTCGTCGACGATATGAAAACAACAACCAAAAAAAAAAAAACTAATACTAAATCTAAAAGTCATAATGGAAAAAAACAATTCCAACTACGATGAAAAATCCCAAATTATTATAACCGTGATTCCAAAAGCTTCTTCAGCTTGCTCTCGTTGTGCGCGATGAAGTCCTTGAGCATGGTGTTGTGGCCGTGCATGCTGTACTCCCGCTTGGTCAACTCCATGCCTCTCTGCAGCTCCTTCACATCCAGCAGGACGTTGTCCAGCGACACTGCAAAAACCACAGGCCGACACGTCAAGTGCGCATTCGGGGGGACCATTGTGTGAAAAAAACAGAAAGGGCAGGCTGACCTGCTGCCGCTTTCTCCACGTAGTGCAGCTCGTTGTAGAAGAAGGAGACCTGCGTGTATTTCTCCTTCACCACGTTAGCGATGTAATGCAGCAGCGTGATCTTGCGGTCCGTCGACTTGGTGTCGAGGAGCTGCAAGGCAATGAAATGAAATGAAAACAAAAGTCCGATATGTGGGTGAGTTCCCGAGAATGAATCGTGGACGAGGGGCTTAACGAACCAGGTCCAAACTTTGAAGCTTGAACCCATAAACTGCTCCTCTTTTGCTGCTGTTCATGTAGTTTCCGAGGGCTAAAATAATCTGCGGGGGGAGGAGAAACGCACCGTCAATAGACAAGCATGAAAATGCGTTGCAAGAAAAGTCAAACAGATGAGAAACAACAAAAAAAAAAAAGAAGAAAATCAAAAGTGATTTTTTTTTTTTTAGATTCTAAAACAACATTTTTTTGAAATCTAAAGCAAAAATATCCTTACTTATGCTTTGTCTTGTTCATTTAATAGCTGAGAGCAAGGTTGATTTTAAATGTTTTTCTTTTGGCAGTACGGCCATCCAGACGAAGGACGTTTGGGAAAATGCAGTTTCAGATGATGCTTATTGTGACTTTTTTTGTTTTTGTACTCGTCGACGATATGAAAACAACAACCAAAAAAAAAAAAACTTACTGTGAATGAAAACAGATGACAAACACAACCCAAAAAAATAAAATAAAAATCAAAAATGAATTTTTTTATTCTAAAACATTTCTCAAATCTAAAGCAAAAATGTCCTTAGTTACGCTTTGTCAGTTCATTTAATAGCTGAGACCAAGGTTGATTTTAAATGTTTTTCTTTTGGCATGACTGTCCGGCCATCCAGACGAAGGAAGGTCGAACAGTCGTTTGGCAAAATGCAGTTTCAGACGATGCTTATTGTGACTTTTTTTGTTTTTGTACTCGATGACATGAAAACAACAACAACAACAACAAAAAAACTAATACTAAATCTAAAAGTCATAATGGAAAAAAACAATTCCAACTACGATGAAAAATCCCAAATTATTATAACCGTGATTCCAAATGGATAAAAAAAAAAGCAAAATGCTGTCGTCAATTCATCAGACTACTCCTGCTGGCTTTTTACAGAATCGAGACAATGAGCTCACGTGCCTCTAGAATTTTCTTCAGCTTCTGTGATGACTTGATGGACACCGACGCCGCAATGACCGCATGGAGTTGCTGCGAGGAAGCAGAAGAAAGCGCATTCAAATGGCCGTGACCGTTTGAGTGGAACCGCGGCAAACCAAAGCGCTCGTACCGGCGTGAGCATCTGGATGCTCTCCGCGAAGTTGCCGACGAAGGCCATGATGGTCATCTTCTGCATGAGCCGCTCGATCTTGCTGAACTGCATCATGAAGCGGTCCTCGTCAGTCAGGCTCTCCAGCGGCTTGCGCTCCTTCTCGAACTGGCGCAGGGTCTTCACCTCGTTCTCGGTGGGCTGGAAGCGCATGAGGCACTCCACGAAGTCCACGGGCAGAGTGCGCAGGTCGAAGCTGAGAGTCGGCAGAGCAACGATGGGGTCAGCTCACATTTGACCACTTGGCTTTTGTCTTACTGCTTTGTGTGTGAAATCAGCAAGCATCTTTTGTCGACTCTCGAGCCACATCAGTATAATGGCCCTGGATTCAACCAAGCGGAACTCAAGGGAAAATGTATCCCGTATTTTCCGCACTATAAGGCACTCGGGCGAATAAGGCGCATCTTCAATGAATGGCCTAATTTAAAACTGTTTTCATTTATAGGGCGCATCACTTTATAAGGCGCATAAGGATGGAAACCACAATAGTGGCTGCGGTTGCTTTATGCATATGCTAGATGGAGCTACGCTAAAGTGAATACAATACAATACAGCTTGATTTATATTGGGCTTGCAAAACTGGCTGCAGCTGCAACAGAGCCCTTTACAGAACATTTATAATACTACGTCCAAGAAATCCGAATATTGATCCGTATATAAGGCCCATCGGATTATAGGGCGCGCTGTCGGCTTTTGAGAAAATGGAACGCTTTTAGGTGCGCCTTATAGTGCGGAAAATTCGGTAGTTTGAAAAAAAAAAAGTTCTCAAATCATGATTTCAGATTATTAACTCTGAGCAAGTATTGATGTGTCACACTTGTTAGAAACTATGTCAGGACGTCACAACACAACGGTACCGTAGCAGGTCGAGGGACACTGAACATATTTTTTTCTCGATAGTCAAGTCTTGGTAAATTGATAGTATCAGAGGGTCCTGGACAGGCAGCGGGGCCAAAACATTTTTCTTCAGAAGAATTTCAACTTTCGTATTGGGAAGGAAATGAAATAAAAGGAAGTTTTTAACTGTCGACTTACAGCTGAATGGCTTTGCAGATCTCCTCAGGCGTCTTGCCCACTTTCCTTAGCGTAATGGCCAAGTTCTTTGCTCTGTTGGAGTCCAACAGCGTCACCTTGTTGGGTCCCTTTTGAATAACTTGCTTGCTCAGCGTCAACTCCACCGCCTGGCCTTGGGCTTTCGTCTTAAACATTTCCTCAAACTCATCCACGTTCAGGTCCTGGGAGGCCAACCATCGCATTTGTGTTGGTGTCAGAACAGAAGAGGAGGACGGCAAAGCGCGTGGGCGAGACCTTGAGATATCCGCTCACCTCCAGTATCCTCTCGTCATCGATCTCGTTGAAGACGGTCCCGTTGATCTGGTTGGGTTTCAGGGCCACCCAGTTGAAGACGGGCATGCGGAACTTGGTTTTGATGGGTTTCTTGATCTTAACGGCTGGACGGGACAGGGAGGCAAATGAGAATCACGCATGCACACGGACGCACTCACACATGCCGGGCAGTCAGGTGGATGAAGCGGTGAGCGATGACAACACTTTTCGCAGGTGCACGTGTCCAAGAGTGCTCGGGGGGGGCTTACACGAGACTATTTTTACAAAATCTCAGTGAGGGGGTTTGGCTTGGGCAAAAATGCATTTTTAGGACTTGGCCTCATTGGAGAGATTGACTTTTTATCGATTCCCCGTCAATGCTGACCTTCTCATTCGAGTGGAGCTAATGAGCAGATAGAAGAGGAGAAGGGCTTCTTATCATCTGCTTTTCACATCAGGTGATTTGTGTTTAAGCATGCGACCGACACTTTTGAGATGCGGCCAAACGGAAAAACACAGCATCACAACATTTGGACTCGACCAACATGGGATGGTGAAATCATGCAGATCATTTGAAACTTGGTATTTGCTCAAGTTCGGACCAATAAATGGAGGACGTGCTCATAAATGTGTTCAAACGACTGAATGTTTTGACACACGCGGCCTCTGAGGCAACAGGTGGCGACTCCGTTTGAGAAAATACCAATTTCAAAGCATGTGGGGGGGAGAAGGAGAAACAAAGGGGGTTTCAAAAACAAAATCAGACGGATAGAACCTACAGAAAAGTTTGATGGGTCCCTCTGGTTGGCAGAAAAAGAAACAATTCAAAGAGACATTGATAAGAAGAGGAGAAGAAATCAAGGAAAGTGTTTGAACATGCATATTTCAAAACCGAAGGCAGCATACCATAAATACATACAGAAAATGAAGGCTGAAATTAAAAGTTTTTTTGAAAAAAAAGCGCTTTTAAAACTACAATTACAAGCAGTCATTCTTATTTTCTGTTGACATTGACTTGATGAAACCCAAAGACAAAGGGACAAGGGTCTTTTGAGGGACAAACCCAACAATTATTTCACTGCCGTCTATTTTTTGTTGTTGCTGTTGTTGAGACATTTGCTGCATATCCACTTGAGGAAGCTTACCGGCTAAACCCGAGTTCATGATAACAGTGGGGGTTCCGCAGCCGGGCAGTGGAGGAGCAGCAGGAGGCGGCGGGGGAGGTGAGTGGCCTGACATGGCGAGTGGAAGCGGGGGAGGAGGCGGGGGCGGCGGCGGCGGGGGCGGCGGCGGCGGAGGAGGAGCCGCTGCAGGAGTGGTCGACGTCGGTCCGTTTGGCACTGCAAGAGAGGACGACAATCAGCTCAACGTCCTCGGACATGATTGCGTTCATATTTCAGCATTACAGTTGGGCCCGGTGACTAATCCACATTGATCATCGAGTGTTTGGGTCAGGCCAATTTTTAGGGTTTGCCGAGAGTCAGGTCTGTTTTCTTTTTATTTTCATGTGCCTCTGATTCACCTGAAAGACATTTCAGAAAGTTCCAGGAGGCTTTTCATGCCGTGTGTTCTGCTTTCAAGCAGAAGCCGATAGCATGCAGAATTTTTTTTAAATAGATATTTTCACGGACAAATGTTGATTTTGGAAGGAAGCAGCATCTTTTATTCATGTTATGTTCACTGACAGTCCCAAAGTCTTCAATTTATGTCATCAATAATCAATAGGAAATAATTTTTTTCCTCACATTGTGTGTCTTATGTGTTGTGTTGTATTATTTTTGTTATTTTGACTTCAAGCTGGCGCCGCGAGAGCGGCTGCCTTTACAGCAGCTCCAATATTTTGTTCTTCTACTTTTTCCTTTCAAAACTTTGCTGCTGTGAATTGGGAATTTCTCCATTGTGAGACAAATAAAGGTTTTCTTCTCTTACTGTATTGATTTACTGAACTTCAGACAATTTCAGACCGCTTATTTCAAGGAGGCATTTGAGAGTGTACATATGCCACAGTGCACCGACCTGAGCCGTTCTCTGGCAGCGGGGGCGGCGGAGGCGGCGCAGGCGCCGCAGCCCCCGCTCCGCTTCCCGCGTGCGCCGGACTGTGGACGCCGACGCCGTTTCCGCCCACCGTGGCACTGGGGAACCCTTCGACGACGACGCCGGAGGGCGACGACGGGAGGATGCAGATGTCGCCGTTTCCCTTTTTGTGTATCCTGATGGTGCCCTGCTTCTCCAGCTCGTGGATCTTCTTCTCCAGGTGACTCTGTCGCTGGATGGCCTCGTCCTTCTCCTTCAAGATCTGCCGCAGCGAGTGGAGCTTCCCGCTGGTGTCTTTGTAGGCTTCCTGTAAGTCAAGTCACATTTCGTCATTTATTCAGCGCTTGATCACAAACAGTCTCAAAGAGCTTCGCATGAATTCGGGAATTTTGTCATGTTTTATTTGAAATCGTCAAGTCATTGGCTAATCATGTAGAATTCGAGTGTCTGATAAAAAAATTAAGAGAGGAGCCATTGATGCTTTGTCACTGTCGGGGAGAATGCTCGCAGCTACAAAATGGCGTCTTTTTCGGGAAATCAAACGGGTTGGAGTTAGCAAACATCGCCATCGATCAGGTTTGTATTATACTTAAATATTGCCTTCTTATACCATTGCGCTGTCCCTTTAATATTAGCCACGCCTTCCATCCAAATATTCATCTCCAGAGAGTGCGAGTCAGACCTTCATGCCTTCCAGATCCTTGTTTGTCTGCATCAGCTGCTTCTCCAGCTCCACTATTTTGGCCATGGCTTCGTTCTCTGCATCCAGCAGCTTCTCTGTCAACTGGGGGGACAACAAGAAAATGTAATCTTTTGAAATTGGGAAAAAAGACATCAGGGGATCCCATCTATTGACATGACAGTCCATTAAAAACATGGGAACAGAGTCAAGCCCGGGCCGAAACGCTGCGAGATGCCGCTTCTGATGTCTGTGTCAGTCTACTGAGGCCTGCCGCACCCAAGCGTCAACAAGGTGACATTTTGAACATTAATAAAGTTTGCGCTGTCACAGGGAGATGGGCTAAAAAGCTCAACTCATCAACACACAAGGTCTCTCACATGTGACATGTTCTCTTCCAGCTCCTCCACACGCTCGAGGGCAGCATTTTTGGTCTCTGCATCCTCCAGAAGCGCGCCGACGTCAAACACGTTGTCCAAGTAGGCCTGGATCTGAACCTGCAGCTTATCGCTCTCCGTGTGCTTGACTTTCTACAAAATGGAACACATCAATCAAGTTTGCGAGGGAAGATGTTATTAGCAGAGTTCACACGGCAGCCGTCTCCAAGGCGCAGCCATGGCAACGTTGAGCTTACGAGGGTTTGGACTGTTCGTCCCAATTTTTCACGGCCACATTCGTGTTGCGACTCACATCTAAGAATTCGTCCAAAGACAGCTTGGTGAAGTCATACTGCAGATGAACCCGGAAGTTCATGTCCTCCACCGAGTGCACCACAATGTTGATGAACTGCATGCAGGCCACCTAAGGAGCACAAACAAGAGAATGAGCAACAAGGACAAACGAGAGTCACTCAATCTCCCTGAATAAAGAACACAGCAAACCGAAGAAAATGGTGTGCTGGGAGCACCAATGTCTGAACCATCTACAACTCTCTCGAAGTGCTTTTTTTTTTACATTCCAAAAAAAAAAAAACAATAGCACACATGTTGTAAATTGTATAAATATCGTTTAAAAATACCACTACTTAATTTAAAAAAAAAAATGTATTGATCGCAATCTGTAATTCACTAAAACGTATTTTACAGAATTGCTGAGATTCTCGTTCCTCAGACGTCGCTTGTTGCTAGGCCTCAGTTATGAAGCGCAATCGCTTCTCCGAAAATAAATTACAGCCCGATGGCTATGAAAAGCAGCATTTTTGCTTATCTACTATTGTATGACATTTTTTTTGTACACTGGCAGACTGACTGTACTTGTAAGATAAATCTGTAGCTAGAATTGTTTTGGTGCTTTGGGTCCAAGACGCTACCTAGGAGAGCCTACTTGGTTCAAAAGTCACGCTAGTAGTGGAAAAAAAAAACACGCAGACAGAAATGTATATTTTGTGAAAGCGTACAAGTAAACCCTCATTGTTATTTTGAGCTGTGACGGCTGACTGGGTAGCTTAGACAGGTAGAGGAAAGAAATCAAGTGGCTTCCCTAAGGGGCCGTGCTAGCTTTAATGGCCTTGCTGTGCAAAATGCCAAACAGCTTGGTCCGTTTGCTTTAGCGCTACAGTCATTGGATTCACACATGTGCTGCTTTTCCCGAACACTTTCATAAAACAGTTGACATGAATGAAGACACTTGGCCCCTTCAAGTGTCTTCATTCTGGCTCTTGCTTCACAGCGCATTTTATTCTGATCCGCTACTTAGGCCCACTTCAGCCAGCCAATGGCAAGCTGCGTGTGTGATGCAATCCACGAGGTGGACACGGCTATTTCTCGGAGCTCGTCATTGTTATTGTTATTGGGTGGTTCAGCGGGCGGGCGGGCGAGAGAGAGAGAGAGAGAGAGAGAGAGAGAGAGAGAGAGAGAGAGAGAGAGATGGAGTGTGGTGGGGAGTGGAAAAAAACTACCATGAAATCGATGTTGTTGTCTTCGTTCTTGAAATACTCCATTAGCCTCGCAAAGCGCTGCTCTTCCATACAAACCTGCAAAACAAACCGCAGTTCACTTTACTAATGCCAGAGTGGCCACCGTGGTGTAAGATGACGCCGCATCCATCCTCATGTGACCGAATGAATGCATGCCTGAGGTAGGATCCTAATGACCATGAAAAAAAACACTATCGCATCAATATTTTTTTTTGTCTTGAAATGATAAGGGATTGATATGTCATAATAGTTAAGATATTTCAGACTTTTCGGCCAAATCGTTCCAGACTATTGGTACAACTCTTAATCCGCTTTGGTTTAACTTCCACTCTAACTCCAAATGAAAGATTTCCCCCCCCCCTTTGATTTATAAAACACAAATGAAAAATGTTTTACACTGGATGAATACTGCGCCACGCTACTTTCTGAAACTGATGTGTTTTGAACTAAAATTCTGGAGGCAGAAAAGTGTGAGATGTTAAAAAAAAAGAGCGCAGTCTACAGTTCATCGGGAGGGCAACGGTGGACTTTGATGAAATAAAAATTAAAAATAAAAATCCAACATGCAGTGAGTCGGAGACATCAAATGTAAAAAAAAAAAAAAGTTTAAGGCCTGGAGTCCGAGGTGGGTGATCAAAGTCGTGCGGCGAAGTCGATGTAACACCACTATGCTTTTAAGAGCCACTTTTAAATAACAACTTAAAAAATTCAAACTACTCCTTTAAGCACACTGCAAGAAAGCCCTCATTATTCTTGCCTTGCGTCTCTCATAAAACGAGCTGCGATGAGCCCCAGCTTATTCTGCCACTTATGCTGGTGAGGCAGAGTATGACTCTCAATTTTTCATTCAGGAGTAAATTTTGCATCGGCTGCAGCGGACACACTGACGCATGCGACAAACGTCCGCCCACTCTGTCAAACTTTTTTTTTTTTTGCCAGAAGCCTGAAAGAGTTTGTATCAAGGCGGTCGCTCACATCTGCCTCTCAGCTACTCTGAGCCTTTGTGTGCGTGCCAAACACACTTTACTGCTTTTTACAGAGGCTCGGGGGCCTACGGGGGTCTGTAATCTGTTGACAAATAGTGTATTTGCTCCGTGCGGTCCGGGGAGCGTTGCGACAAGGTTGAGTCACCGTCTGCTCCTACCTCCTTGAAGTTGTCAAAGGCAGCAAGGATGATTTCGTGACCTCCCCTCACGAGGCAAACTGCCGCCAGGAGTTCCAACACCAGAGCTTTGGTTCTATTGAAGCAAAAGGGAGTGGAGAAATGAGGGCAGGACAATTTGGAAAAATCATCATGAAGAAAATAAAAATGTCCTCAATATTGTGATTGCAATGTTAATATTTACTCGCTCGTTGATGGCTTACCTTGGGTTTTTATTGTTGAGACTTAGTGCAATTTCATTCACAGCATTTAAGTGGGACATGACCATGTTGAAGCCGTACTGGAAAAAGAAACAGAAGCAGAAAGAAAAGAAATCAGTCACTGCTCAAGCTCACAATTTGATCTTGCGATCATTTTCAAACTGCCGTCGTATCACACACACCCTTGTGAACACGGGCGTTTTTTTTTTGTTTTTTTTTTTTTTGTGAGATGAATCATTTCCAAACTTTTTCCACCATTAATGTGACTTCTGACCTCGAACCTGGTCTCAATTCCTTTGCTCACAAAACCATGGCATTTGAACAGGGGTGTGTAGACTTATTATTGCTGCTGGGAATTGCAAGACAACCATTTAAACACATAATCATATGTAACTTAAAAAAAAAAAAAAAACAAACCTCAGCCGTTTCTTGTTGGGCGTAATGGGGAACATTGCAAGACAACCATTTAAACACATAATGATATGCAACTAAAAAAAATAAATAAAAAAACCTCAGCCGTTTCTTGTTGGGCGTAATGGGGAAATGCATTTTACATTCGAAAGTTGTCATTAAGTGCAAGAACGACACGATGCAGCAACATAATCAATATCTGCCATCGACACTGAACGCTGCAATATATTGTAATGTCAATATTTGGTCACAGCCCGAGAGATAAGTTAAGCGTGTGACTAGCGTGAATGACCTGGTAGTTCATGATGGCACGCAGGCACATGATGCAGACGTGAACGTCGTCTTTCTTGCAGACCAGCCTGGAGTTCTTCAGTGTCCTGCGGCTGGGCAAAGTGTTACATCTGAAAGTGACATTTTTTTTTTTTTAAGTCTTGAGAAGTGGGTACCATAGTGCGTGTGTGTGTTTGTGTGCGTGTGTGTGTGTGTTGGGGCAAGGGGCGCAGTACAAGGCAGAAAACAGATGCCGTTTGTGAGGGGACATGGCCCCGCCCGCTTTGAAACTGATGGTCCACCTAACATGGACTAATACAAAAGCCATATAATCTACAGCCTAGCCAGGGGCCCACACAATGCTGTCTTTTAACACTTTTAATTTAATGTCTTTCACGGCAATAACCCAACGGTGCCCCGGCCATTTGCATGCAGACAAAACAAGGAGGTCTTTTCTCCTAGTCCAGCGCTCCCAATAAAAGCAAAATGGCAAAGCAGGACGGCGAGAGAAGCCACGAAGGGCAACGGTGTTTATTTTCAGACTCAAGTCGCAAGGTTCAATTACGAGCCTGGAAAAATGTATCTTCAGGCTATTAATGACAGACACGCCAGTTCATGTCGGCGGGAGGCGTGACCACGCCTGTGAGCTTGGCAGCACGCGCGTTGTGCAAAGAGTCGCAACTGAAGGACAGTCTGCAAGTTACTTCTCACGAAATGAATCGCAGCACCCAACCGGTACCACCGAGACACAAGAGAAACTGAGCTGACTTTTTTTTTTTTTAAATAAAATATTTTCCTCACCAGATTGCTCAACAACAAAGCATGACACAATGTGATTGAAATGTTCAGACAAAATGTCTTCATCTCCAAATCAGAATCATGATAAAGGATTGCGTCACACCGTTCAAAGAGTAATACACTCAAACTCGCTTGGACTTGTCGGGAACCAGCCACACAAATGTAACATATCAAGCCATTTAGTGGACATAGAAGAGAGTGAAAAGCGTGAGAAGAAAACAACTGTATAAGGTGTGAGGGGAAGATTTGGGGGGGGGGGGCATCGATGCAGCTGAACTGTAGAATTTAAAATGGGACCAATCATGAAACATTTTGACCCATTTTTAGGTGTCGGGCTTGTTTTTGTGAAGTTTTTAGCATCAGGGAAATGGACAAAAACAATTCCAGCTAGCTGCCTGGCTGGTACAGCTTTTTGCCAGTAGAAAAACGTCGACAGTGAGTAAAGCTCTGCCAAACCTCGACGCACGGCACCACGCCATGTAAAAGATCCATTTGTGTTCTGCCCCCTCACTAAAACTAATCTTCAGAAGTTTATCTTGTTGATTGACGAGGCTTTCATACAATTAGCCTGTAATGGGAAATGTGGACAAGTATACAAATTAAAATGATTCCTCGAAGGAATTCTAATGGATTCTTATAGCAAGGGTAACATCGCACACAACAACTTCCTCTAAAAACTACACACACACAGACGAACAGTACATGGCTAGCACGTGTATTGCTAACTAGCTACATCACAACAGGCCATACCGTCTTATTTGAGAACACTTTGGGCAGTTGAGTGAGCTCGGTGACCTTCACGTTAGCAGTTTGAAACAAAAAAAAAAAAACAATTATTTGCGCCACTGTTTTTTGCCATTTTGCCATTCCATCCAGAACGACGCTGCAGTGACAGAGGCTGTTTGTGTCTAGTGCGCAGCTCCTACAGGGCCTTTTGCATGGAAACTGCGCCGGATGGCATTCGGGAGAGCCACAGTGGGAGCACACAGGCACGGAGGCACGAACAATAGCGGCAGAAAAACCTATTTGCTCCCAAGACAGCGCAGGGGGAGAGGCTGGCAGTACAAATAATTCACATCCCCGACACAGACAGCGCAAGCGGGCTGGTATGAGGACAATGAGCCAGGGGTTGTGTGTATTTGAGAACGTCTCCGGGGGTGGATCGGGGGGAGTTGTGGAGTAGACAGAAGTTTTGACCTGCCTGCTGTCGAAGACGGGCAGACACAAGAGTAGACTATGGAGGACAGAACAGAAGACAGTCAGCCTCATTTAGAGTGCTCGTATCTGGTTAATAAAGTCGCGGTATGGGCACTGGACCGACGTCATCCATTTGCAAACCAAACCGGGATGTTCTTATTGTCGGAAAATGGCATGAAATGTCTCTTTACAGACTCTAGAGCAGAAAAACACGAAGGGAATAGAAATGTGTACGTTGGGGCACACAATGTGATATGGGACATGGTTTTTAAAAAAATGGGAGATGTGATCGTGCACATGTGATTGTCGACCTCAATGGAACGCTTTGTGCGCAATGTGTTCAAGTTAACCCCTTCAAACTGGAGGATTAGAGGTCGCACAAGTCAATGCGCGTACTGTGCTGAAACATCAATGGAGCGACAGGGAAGATTAGAGAGTATATTAGCACGGGTTTATGAATTACCTACCGCCAATCCCTCCAGTGTTAGATTGTACGGTCTGGTGCACCAAAAATAAATGACAACTTTCTTTCATTCTGTCACGAGATAAATCAGTGTTACGAGTGAAAGGCGGTGTTAAGCCGATGTGTCTTCAGCCATTTAAAGTCAATTTACAGACCACATGGAGAGGCATCAAGAAAACCTGTCAAAACATACCGTAACGTTGAGTGCCGGCCCGCCCGGGTGATGCCGTTGCCGCCGAGGGGCGATGGCAGCGTGCCGCCTCCGTGCAGGTCCTCGATGGAGCGACTCCAAGGTTTAGACTTGTCCAGCAGGGCCTCTGGACTGTTTTCCACAGCGTCGCCATCGAACCTGGCGCATCGTGGATACAAATGGGGATTACCGGAGATAAATATTCAGAAAACCAGTCGTGCCTTGCAATACGAGGCTGCTTAGACAAAAAAAAAATGTGGAGTTAATCCTTCATTGATCCCAGAGGATAAACTCCCTGTGTAAAGCAGCACCCTTCAACAATCAAAGATGGATTAAAAAAATATCTATAGTCACTGGAACCCTCTTATGACCAAATATAGTCCATTTCAAATGGAGAGGTGCATTGACTGATCGACAGCTAATCAATTATCAAAATGATCAACCTCTTTGAATTTAAAACTACCCAACTGCTTGGAAATTCAGCTTCTCAACAGTAAATTCTATCTGATTTCTCTCGTGCTGCATGACAGCAGACTGATTATCTTTGTGATGAATCAAAATGAAACGTTTGCTTTGACTTTGGAAATAATGAGCAACATTTTTTGCCTATTTTCTCAGATGCTGTGGAAAATACTGGGTACTGAATCATAATTCGAAACGCTAACGGCATGGACATCATGCTTTTTTTTTTTTTTTTTAAATCAGCGATTAACCATCAAAATAATCCACCGGTTAATCGATTAACAAAATAATCGTTCGTTACAGCCTCATTCAAGTGTTTTCACAAATCAATAACGGTTGTGTCGTCTTTGTTATTTTTACACATTCGAAACCAATTTTAAGTGGTGAAAATAGCTTGAGGACAAGTCCGAGTATTCTTTTGGGGATAAAAGATGATGGAAGGAGTCTTTTGGGAAGGAATAAAGGCCTTTTGTCTGCCCGACAACAATAATATTTTCAAACCATTGGTTGGGTTTCGTGGTGAGTGGGATTCAGTAACCAAAATGTGACCTCATTAGTCAATACTTGTAGATGTAATTGAAGCCCCTTATTAAAATCGACTCGTGAATTCCTACGAGTAAAGGCATGGCATCCAGATTTTAGTTCGAAAATTACAAAGCATTTCATCAACAAGATTCTTGGCACCGCTGGCAAAAAGAGCTGAAAGTGTGAGTTAGCATTGACAGGATGTTGGCTTTTGGCTTTTTCATTCTACTGCGGTGCCAGCTCAGGGTAAACAAACATTCATGATGTGGACATCGTATAATAACATCGGGGGAAGTGGGGTGCTTGAATTAATCACTTAAGTGCAGGGTTCTTGGAACAAAGGACCTTGTGACTAACTAGTAATCGCGCCATCAATCTTTGGAAAAGAAGCTAAAGTGCCCGAGTGACATTTGCAGCAGGCATGCGGCGCTGTGTGCTGTGCTGTGCGGGTGGTGGACGCATCAGCGACTCTGCAGAATGGCAGCGTTGTGTTCTTGTCACTTGCGGATCGAGTGGAGCGGCGGGGCTGCGGGGTTGGGAGAGGCTGCAAGTGACTTACGTGACGGCGTACTGTGCAAAAGAAAGATAGTCCACCAGCACGTCCAGGCCTTTGTTTTCTTCATTCAGGAACTCTCTCACCCACCTGCAAACGGCGAGATTTGCAACAAATGAAAGTTAACATTAAAAAAATATATATAGTAAAAAAATCAACATCACTTTTACCCAATTGACATTTTTGACGATTATGCTATTGACCTAATGGCAAGGGATGAGAAACAAAAGCACCAGCAAACTTGGAATTTAGCTTTGGCAATCTGACGTGCAATAAGAAAAATTAACAAGAGTCCATTCACATTGAGGCAGTCAAGACACTTTCAGGACTACATTAAAAATTTTTTTATGTTTTCCTGGAACCATATTGAAGCACACAGAGAATCTTTATTTAGTCCAGACCTCTTACGGTGTTTCTCTGACAGGCCCAATTGTTTGATAATGAGAGAAATTTGCAGGGTATAAACATAATGGCACCCAGGCACGCTCAATGGAATTGCACTCAGGTCCCCTGACTGTGTCCTTATGAGCCCCCCCTGCAGTGTTACTGTGTGGACACTGCGGAGAGGGTCTACTAAGGTGGTGGCTGCTCGGGTTGCTGGGGGTTGGGGGAGGAAAAAACAGCGCCAGGAGGGGTAGTCGTGTTGTGCCACATGGTAATCATTAGCACAGGACAAATCACAATCGTCCCATTCAACACACGTCTCGGTGACCACGACGCAACATGCGAGGAGCGCGGCGACAATCTGCCATTATACGCAGCCTACCCCACCACGCCACGTACGTTTCACCTCTGAACACAAACTGGACTTATTCACTGTCTGAGCCGGTGACATCTTGCCCCCATCGCCACCGCCGGCACCCCCCCACCCTTCTGCCCCGCTCCCATTATGCTAATGCCCCCATTGTCTAGATTAAGACGATTACTGATGTAATCTAGTTTACCGGCATCAAGTCTTGGACAATTAAATTAATCTGTGTAAACAATTCCTGGACGCTATTGACAGGCAAGACGTAATTCCTCGTGGTTTATTCGGAGGTCTGGTTTGTAAACGTCCAGCGTTGGGAGTTGTGTTCTCTGAAACCAGAGATGACGGGAGTGTGAGAGTAAATTTAACACTCGGTGCCAAAACTGGATGGGTTATCCCTTGATGGGGCCAAAAAAAGAAAAAAAAAAAGTTAAATTATAGGTATACTTGAATTTTAACAGTTGTGTGATTAAAATTGCTAAAAGCTTTTTGAGACGTCAGTAAAGGCAAAAGGCCACGACCCCTTCCGTGCCTCTCGTGGTGCCAGCATTCAGAACCTTACAACTTTATTTTTTTTTTCCCTTGTTGCAAAAGTTGGCTATTTTGATAATTTCTCAGGTATCGCAGCAACGTATGGGAGGCGACGCTACAAATGCGGTGTTAACGTTGACCAGAACGCCACCCACAATGCTTCCACAAATTCAAGGTCACGTTAACACCACGTATTAATATGCCGCTGTCTTGGAATTTGCGTTCGCAGCCGGTCACACGCGTTAGCGTGTCTACAATTAATGAAATGAGCCGTCTTGCAGATCAGTCGGGCTGTTATCAGTTTTGTAACGACCATGGCAAATTTATTGTAGGGTGGTATGGTGAGAACTTTGTGTTTGTCCCACGACCAACTTTGTGTGCTTAGTTGTGTTAACGGTCCTGCGCTGACTCACCCTATATGATTGGTCCGCAATGAAATTTCCAGTTCTCTCAGGACTTGGGTGGACTCCTGAACTCGTCGGCGGAATTTCTAAGGAACAAGAAAGGTGAGTTAATATTTTATAAAGCCAGATAGGTCAATTCATAGTGCGAAATATTTGTGGCTAGGCTATAGTTCTTAAGGTGGAAAGCAGCAGGCAGTTACGACACAGATACTGAGAAAGTGAGGATTGGGTTCCCCCCCCACAATATTTATCGGTCGTTTTTAAGATTCCAGTAACCACGGAGCAGTCAACAAAATCGGGAGTTGACTCACTGGAAACTGTGAATGTAAAGTAGGTCCTGCCCATGATTGGGTTTTTAAATAGCACTCAACTTTCCTGGCGGTCTGATCAAATTTACGAAGCCAATTTGGTTCAAAACCAAGCGGGACGGGCGGCAGGCAGTCACAAACACTTCCGTGGGAGGCCGCGGCAAAGTCGTAATGGTTGTGACACAAATGATGAATGAATGGTTGGACCCTGAGACTGTTGCACAACTAGAAGAACAAATCTTGTCAACTGAGGAGAGGTGAGGAAATGAAGTCCGGGGAAGCCAAGCAGGGGAAGATGAAGGCAAAGGGGGAAAAAAACGTGCTGCTGTAACGTCTTGAAACAGTAAACATTGAAATAAAGATTGTAACTTGAGATGGCGTCGCAAGAAGTTACGTTTGAATTAGGAAATATTTTCATAATTTGCAACAAACACAAAAAGAAAACCGTTTGGTGATCGCAAAACAATCGGGAGTTGTTTCCAGATGATCAAATATGCAGATTGTTGTACAAATAAAAGTTCAGACAGCTATTAGAATAGAATCAATATTTGCTCTTAAAACTGTCTGGTGACGAGACAAATTTTTATTACCGCCTGGTTTTGGAGAAGGTGTCTGGTGATGAGACAAATTTTTATGAGACAAATTTTTATTACCGCCTGGTTTTGGAGAAGACCATCATCACCATTACGGCCAAACAAAAAAGGGCAGGGGAGTGAAAACATTGAAGGGGGGATACATGTTTTCTTGTACTTTGTCAATATTTTTTGTTGGTTACAAGGTTATTTTCGGTATCAGAAAGAATGACGTCAAACATCAGAAAAAAATTGACTCAGGGATCATGTGACTATAAATGAGCAGAGGAGAAAACATTTCCCCCCCAAAAAATTGCTACGGGTATAAAATGCGAATCATGACAATTTGACTATAAATGAGCAGAGGAGAAAACATTTCCTCCCCAAAATTGCTACGGGTATAAAATGCGAATCATGACAAATCATTGTATCCGTTGTCTCCAATTTCAAAGATTGTGGGCATTCCCGGTGAAAAATAGATGCAACCATTTGATCCGGCAACTTTCTTACGCCGACGTAAAAGCCATACTTCTTTCTTGCTGTGTGAATTTCTCAACAACTGCATGTTAAGATCGGCAGACGAGAGAGCCGCTCCCACCCTGTTGTGTCTTCAGGCTTGGGCGGTGCGCGTTTAGCACATGAGCAGATGAGAAACAGTGTGTTTTTATTAGGGAGGAGCCCTTTTTTGTGCGGAAAGCATATTTCGGGGTACTGAGCGGGCTCCAAAGAAGAGGCCGCTCTCCTCCTCTTCCCCAGGCAACCGCCGCGCACTCCACATAAGTACAACCAGCTGCGAGCCAGAGGACGGCGAGAGAGGAGCAGTGAAAGTGTACAAGAGGAGAATTTGGAGATCTTGGAAACCTATCAATGGCCGATACATTCTTGAGGACTGGTTGGATGGGAGCTCAACCTCGGTGGGCGCCCATTGGCTGCGAGCTGCTCCGAGGAATGCACCGGAGCCTGCCTATAGAGAAAGCTGAGGCAATGACCTCCAGCTCTCTCGCCGCCGCACAAAGTGGCAATTGTTTGAGTTTGAAGAAAAGGGGAAACGGCGCAGGAATGTAGAAAGAAGTCCCATAACTCTTTCTCTCTCTTCCTCTGGTTCTTTTTTTTTGTTTTGGTCAGCTTCCCTCGCTCTCTTTCAACCAAGCTCTTGTTTTTACCCCTCTCACATGTTGCCTTTCGCTTCCTCAGGCCCACTCTCCTTGGCAATGCTCACTTGACTCTCCAAATTGACAGCTGGGCGTCCTTCAGTCTCTTGACCGAGCGACAAAAACATGCGATCGGCAATTCTGTGAACTGTCAGAACAAAAATGACGCATGCTAAACAAAATGTGTCTCCCGGGGTGTCTTGTAGACCCAAGAACGGGTTCGTCAAGAAGCCGAATACTGTATGTCACACATACGAAACAAAAGTCGAAGAGCCTGTTGTGATAAGACAACGCTCCCCGTGACCCGAGTCTACTCTTCAACGTTTGCTTTAAAAGATCAGAACAAGTCACTCTGTTCGGTATAATGACTGACATCCGGAGCAGTCAACGATTGCATGGACACAGAATGAGAATCCAGCCAAAGACATTGAAAAGTGTCCGGTCATCTTGCTGTTTAAGTCTGCGGATGAAATGTATATTAACTGAGCTGATGAAATTAGTAGCATTTTTTTTTGGGGGGGGGGGGGGTAAATCCAAGGGGAAAGAAAATGCCTGGTCAATCCATTCAAATTAGCTATCGTCACACAGCAGCTATGCTAGCACACTGGTGGAAAATAAAACACGTTTTGATGCTAAAGTGTGCAGCCCAAACACGCAACACACAAATCTCTTACCGCCATAGTAATGTTAAACCGTAATTTTGTGGACTGAATTTATGTACCACTCATCAACTTTATGTTGGAGAAAAAAAAAAAAAAAAAAAAAACTACCGTATTTTCCGCACTAAAAGGCGCACTTAAAAATCTTCCATTTTCTTAAAAACTAACAGCGTGCCTTATAATCCGATGCGCCTTGTGTGTGGTCATTACGGCAGTATTCGCCACAGTGACGTCATTGTCTGCCCATGGAGGGCAAAAATCTGGAGCGGGTTCTCAAGCTTGAGTTTTATGGATAAACTAGCTTTGCTTCACCCTGAGAAACACTCTTGCTTGTTTTATATCAAGAAAAGTTCCCAAAGGAGCTTTGAGCGCTATCTGTGCTCAGCTGGCGAGCTATCGAGATAAAATGGTTCAAGTGGGAGTGGAAGAAAAAGCTTTTGACAGTGGAACAGGGCATACAATGGCCGCAATGGTACAACACATTTTTTTTTTTGTATGGCAAGGCTGTCTCACCTTTCTTGTGACTGCCGGGTCAAGATAACCCCTCAGTTTTTGGATGTAGGTGTGTGGGGGGTTTTTCACTTGGAATCGTTCCTGTCAAAAAGAAAAAAAGTGAAAGATTCAGAGGAGAGAAAAGCTTTTGTTTTTACCGGAATCGTTCCTGTCAAAAAGAAAAGTGAAAGATTCAGAGGAGAGAAAAGCTTTTTGTTTTGACCAGAAACGCTACCTATGCAAGTTTGAGCACAATGTATCATAAATAAGCTGTTGCCGGAGCCAACCGCCGGGTCATTACGGAGAGGAGCTCGTTTGTGCTTCGGTGGACACAATGTTTAGACCTAGTCTCTAAATTTGACATATTGATTGAGTGACGCTGGTTTTCTTGGAAAAATAACAGGCTTCACTTGCGTAACTCGGGTTCTCAGGCTAATAATTTCCTTTCCGGCCCAGGGCAGAATGTAGCCGCGTTTGAAACGACTCTCCTGAGCATTTGTAACTGCAACCCTAACTGTCAGTTGGCGCTTGAGATCATGTTTTCGCCCCCATTTCCTTTGCGCCAGCACAAGAATGTCATATATCAGTCGCACCGAGTTGCTTTCGACTAAATTAGCTAAGTGATCACTTCACCGAGATGTTGTGCATGATGACCACAAATCGGAACAGCTAACACCCAAACTTGTGTTGAAGACTGGCAAGTAATGACAACCCTGGCCAAGAAACCACGGTCGTGCTCAAAGGCGCTCCCCTTCCTGGTAGATCAGATGGACTCGGTTAAGCCACCGCTCCTAATTTACGTAGACGCTGGAAATAGCAAAAGATTAGTGCTAATTCAGATCAACGGGATTCAAACCATTATTAGCAACTTGCGGCGGACTTTTGTGTTTCCCCAAAATCCCTGGACACCTTCGATATTTGAAGTCACATTTGGGATCAGGAAATTCACGTAAATGATCATTTGATTTGAGGAGAAAGGTCACACGATTCACAGGACTACAAAATCAGGTGCCCTCGGCTCCCATTTATCTTGTGTGATTCTGACACCAAAAAAAAACCCCAAAAGATGCCATTTGATACCACACGCTTTTTTGTATTTAAAAAGTCAAACTCATTGAATAAATTCAATGTCTAACACTAAACATAGATGTGAATGGACATTTTAGCACAAGGTCACACAATTGATCGCTCTTCGGTTTGTGGATGTTTTCACCTTGTCATATTATTCCGTCATTTTGGAAACGTAAGCATTTTATGGGCTGTGCCTGATTTTGCAGGGTGTCGAACCCTGGCTTCATGTCTGACTGTAACAGTAAAGGAAAACCAAACAAAACAAATGAGGCTCTCTTGACTGGGACTCAGCCCCCAGTGGACTCTGTGGCACTGTTTCCTTTAGGGCAGTGGTTCTTAAGCTGGGTTCGATGGAACTCCAGGGGTTCGGTGAATCAGTCTCAGGGGTTCGACGAAGCTTCTGCCATGGAGGTTAAGACACAGGTTGAGTTCGGTACCTCGAACAAGATGAAGAACCACTGCTTAAGGGTCGGGGGCTATCTATGCACTCGGTGGTGGGTGGTGGTCCTGATCTCTCATCCGATTTTCTCTTCTGCTCACAAAGGCAGAAAATTCTCGTCACGGAGGCTGGCGGGCTGAGTGGAGCATCGAGAACCCGAGTGAGCGCACAGTGTGCTCCCAATGTTATTTTCCACGCGCGGCGCTGACCAAATAACAGGCCGGCTTATTTAACCGAATAACTGATGCGAACACTTAAGCCACTTGATGCCAGGCCAGCACGGCAAGACTCAAGAGCCTGATTTACTAAAGGCTTGCATAAATAAAAATGGACGCAAACAGATGTGGAAGCTGATTTCCTAGCCGGGCCCGCACATGACAGCGGCAACATTACCAGCATTGCACAGGCAAAATAAGAGGGAGTGGAAAATCAACATTTTTGAAATGCCAGAAACAACAATGATCGCTATGTATCATCTATTCCAAGGATGGACCAACTCCGGATCTTGAGGGCCACTCTCCTGCGGTTTTAAGTGTTTACGTCGTCGAAAACACGTGAATCAAATGATCGGCTCTAATGATCCCGATCATTTGAATCAGGTGTCTTGGAGGAGAGAATCATCCAAAATATGGAGAATAGGACCACACGAGGACCGGTGTTGCACAGCCCTGATTTCAGTAAGCTAAAGCTTGTAGCTCCTCAAGGGCTGACTTGGGGCCAGTCACAAGAAGGAGTCATGTCTTATCACCTATGACAAATCTCCTTTCTACTCTGTATTTCCGAATGTCCCGGTTATTACAAAGCAGCGTGACGATTGGTGCTGGCATTTCCATGAGCAATTCTCTGTTATGCTGTCTTAAGTTTTAAATGTAATGTTACGTTGGAAATGTTCTGTATGAATCAGTTATTTCTTTGTCTTATCCAATAACACTTCCAATTGCATCACTTTAAACTTCACTTTGCGTGATGTGTGAATGAGCGTCTTTCATTTTTTTTTGAAAACTAGATTACGAACTTCTAAGGACATTTTCTCAAACATCCGTTCATTCAGGAAATATAGTAAGTCAAATGTAAATGCTTCGTCCTATTCGTCCAGAAAGTGCTTCGTTGTCATTCCGGAAGAAAAGGTCATTCTTTCTCCAGAGCTCCATGAGGCTTCGCCTGTTCTTTGTCAAGTGCTTGGCAGCCATGGTGCTGCGTTGAAAGTTGGGCTTGGTAGGTGTGCTGGGCACTGCAATAACTGTCTCCTTGTGCCCTACTCGTGTAGCTTCGGGTAGCCAAACACCTCTGCCTGCAAACTAAAATCCCAATAAAACTGTTGATTTCACAAGTGTAAAAAATAACGGGGTGCTATTATATTTCTGATTGTCGAATTTTTATTGAGCTTTTACTTTGCATCGCATTAGAACGTGTTGGTGTACTTAATACGGTGGCCAGTGAGTGTACACCCCGATGTGAGCAATCAAATGACACCAGTGTAAGGAGTTGACATCACCTCAAGTAACCCACCTGATCGCAGATGAGCTCCCACTTCTTCTCGTTGTCGTACTGCCGCAAGAGGCGAGCTTTGTCCGGCGGAAGATTCATTGAGTTCTGAAATAGAGAAGTACGTCACAGTTAAATGGCCGCCGGATGATGACGTATCCATCCCAACACAGGCGCGCAGTCAACCGCCAATGAGCCAGATTGAAAATGTCGCCCGCACGCTCAGAAGAACGTACTTTTAAATGAGCTTCGTCATCGTCATTGGCAACCAAAGTCCTAACTTCAAAATAGGGTATTCACTTCCTGCCAGTTTTCTCTTGACAGCAGTTTATGCGGAATCGCTATTTTATGATCTCTTTCTGAATGTGGGAAGACTCTAATCCGATCCATGTGTTGGTCGTCAATCCATGTCTGAAAAATAAGGTCAAAACTCATTCGAGGGTTTTATTTTACTTCCCGTCGTCAACATCTGCTTTATGTCGGAGCGCCTCTTGCGATTTTGGGTACTTTTGAGGCTTACTCGTGACTCACCACTCCCATGGAAACGACAAGAATTGTGCTCTCTCGATTACGTTTAGTGTATGTAGAAAATTTTAAAGAAGCAGTCACACCTTAACTTTGCCTTCTTTGGTCCAGGTTGGGCATTTAGCTTGTTTACATTGCTAATGCTAGCCTAATATTGCTAGCGCAGCGATACTGTGGATGCTGGACAGGATTGCCTTTGACCATCACAACCGCACGCTTTCCTAATCGGGTACAATTTTGGTCAGACTCGAGCAGTGGGAGGGATTAGGCAAGTGAGGCTACATTCAATCTTGCATGCGGTTTTAAAACTGCAAATTCCCTCTTGTAAATTCGATCTGCTCTCTGCTCTCACTTATTAAGGCTGAGGGATAGAGTCAAGAAGTAAGCAATAAAAACAATCGAATGTAAGTGGTTTGGTTTTGCTTCTTCAAAAATGTTTTCCACTGTTTCCTGCCCGCCCTGATAGGATAGTCCGGATCAGTGTTGACGCTCCATTTTACTCTCCACGGATTTTCCAACAGAGCTCTCCAGGGGTGCAAAGGGGAAGATAGATGATGAATAGACTCCGATGAAGTCTATTTTCATGAATGAGTAATGCAGAGTCAGATGCTGAGCGAGTGTTGTCCAGTCTCCAGCTGGCTTTGGAGTTCATTTGTCAGTGTTGTGTATTATCGTCTGGCCTGCATGGCCATTTAATTGAATAATGAAATAGTGCATTTCTGTCACACAACTGGACAGTTGCTAGGTTGTAAATATCGCCTAATATATAAGAGTGCTCTTGAAAAGAGCAGACTCATGCAACTGAACCTAGTTGACAAGGCAGAGGACTGAAAATAACAGCTAAGTGCAGTACAAAGAAAGGTTTCAGTTCACTCCAGTCGCCCCTGCAGGAATGACCGGCAAATGTAATTAGAATTCAGCAGATGCTGCCAGGCTACAGATTGCCGCCGGACACAATGCTGTGCATCAGGCTGAGTGGCCGGATATCTTACCTACTTCCAAGCTTCGTGTCCCGTAACATATTCACTCTTTCACTGCCGTGGATGTTTTGTCTTCGGCAACAGGAATATAAATTTACTGCCACCGACATCTATCGAGTCTCTCCCAGGCTTGTCAGTGAAATTCAAATTTTTAATTCACGGATATCTGTCGATGTTGCATCGCTTTGGATTTGAGATCAGCACAGCTTTTAATAGAAGACAATGAGTAGGCTGTGAATCTCGACTTGTCACGTTGATTATGAGGGGGAGAAATGTCAACATGTACGAAGTAGGATAAGGTTAGCCACCTCACAAGGGAGCAAAGTAGATTAAACATCTGGTATAAACTGATCACGTGTCGTAGTCGGTATTACATCGTGTGCGTCACGTTCATGAGAAAAGATGGCGTAGTTCATGGCGTGAATGACAAACACAAACAATGATTAATAAAATCAGCTCAAGCCATGCACTGAGTCAGCATATTATCATTCTGCCGTCATGCTGATTATTAAAGAACAAAAAAATAATAATTTTGAAACAAAAAACTTTTTTTTTCTGGTGACCATAGAATCAGCATTTTCTTTTGGTACGTTTGCTGCTTATATTGCCACAGAACACAACATTCTGTGGGTTTTCAAAGATCAGTCATGCTCCAACTGCTCTAAGACGCCAGACAATCTTGAAGAATGCTTTGAAAAACGACTGACACAGAATGACTTGAAAACACACGTGACACCTGAAAGCTTAGCCACAATGAGGTTTGCTTTTTTTAAATCTCTTTTGTGATGAGCTGGCTCGAGACTAAAACGGGGTTTGGGAAATTTTAACCTTGCCGAGGTGTTGAGCACACTTAAGTCGTCGCGCGTGCACTCAGCTGTGGTTGGTCTTCCTCCTTGGTAGAGGTCCAAGTCAAGCAAAAAAATTACGTGTACCAGTCTTCTTCTCGTCGTCCAAGCACTAATGAGCTGTGACAGGCGCTCAGCATACTGGAGGTCAAGTTACCTTAAATCCACAACCACTGAATGGCGTCCGAGTGCGTGCGCCCGTGAGTGAAAAACTTGGGCGAGAAGTGACATTTTTGCAAAGTGACGACATGACTAAACGGGACTCTCGCGGTTGAGTGAGGAGGGTCGGGAATTCATTCGGTCAACTGATAACGCAAGGATAAAATGTTACGCGTAGGGTGATGGATGAGGGCGGAGCTGTTATGACTAGAAGAACACAAAGACACTTTTGACTTGTTTGCGCGTGTCTAATGGAGCCCCAAAAATATCACATGGTCTGAAAGCTGTCCCCCGACCAAAAAAAAGGTTCGTAAGTGATTAAGTAACAGACGTCCTTTAAAGCATTTGTCTGCTACATCCTATAGCGAGATTTAACTTATCCCATACTAACTCGCCACCCAAAGCAGCTGCTTGTAATCTTCCGGGCAGCTGTGAAGACTGCTCGACCCAATAAAGCCAAAAAGCACCACACAAAGTGTATGAATTTGAGTTTAAGTAAGTCCTGATAATACAACTGCACACATGCAGCTGCATCTGACGGATACTACGGCTTGAAATGATCACCGTGCCTGTGTGCAGCTAGCATAACTGAGTGCGGTGACCCCAAAACATGAGACACTCCCTGCATGCAGCAATAAAAAAAAAAAAAAAAAATCAAGATGACACAGGGGAACTCCAGCAGACTTCACTGGCAGCCGGCCCACATCTGTACTGCATGCTTGTGAATTTGAGTCAAAGCGTGACGATCACATTGGAGCAAAATTAGTTCTAAAGGTTATTACTTCCTCTTTCGGAATGACATGACACTGATATGGCCCAGATTGGTCAAATTACCCATTGTTCGGTTGAAGAATGAAGTACACGGAGTCCATACAAACAGTAATGGCCATAAGCTTTGCTTCATCGTCACTCTAAAACAAAACGGTTTATTCAAGCAGTCGGGCAGCAAGTATTTTCCTTTGATTTGTGAGCCAAAACTTTTGAGAGGTTGAAGGCTAGAGGGTGGCAGCCAACTCGACTGACCTCACCTCGGTCCTTCTAAAAGGGCGCTTCCACCTGTTTATTGCCGCTTCTAGTTGAATTTGAAACAAACCAAGAAGAACGGTCTGAGGAAATGTCCGCTAGCTCAATGCTACAACACCATGCAAACTATCACAGACAGGCTAATGAAACTAGCATCACTGTGTGAAAACCATTTTAGGAAATGTCCGCTAGCTCAATGATACCACACCATGTCAACTATCATAGACAGGCTAACAAAGCTAGCATAACTGTGTTAAAACCATTTTAGGAAATGTCCGCTAGCTCAATGATACCACACCATGTCAACTATCATAGACAGGCTAACGAAGCTAGCATAACTGTGTTAAAACCATTTTCAGAAATGTCCGCTCGCTCAATGCTACCACACCATGCCAACTATCATAGAGAGGCTAACGAAACTAGCATCACTGTGTTAAAACATTTTACGCAACACATACTTTAACACAAATGGTAGGAACACATTTAGACATTCAATCTAACAATACTCACGTGCATATAATTTTTATTATACCGCCCCCCCTCAAAAAAAAGACTGATACTGCATTTTGCCAAGTCAATTAGTTGTGAAACTCCTCTGTTGTGTTTTATGTTTGTATTATACTGCCGCCTGGTCGCCAAGGTGCATACGCCTAAAGGAGCACAATGTTAGATGAGATAAACTATCATCAGAGACTTTGGCAATAAAGTTTGACACTTTTACTCATGAAAAGCGAGTCGTTTTTACAACAGGCGTATGTGTGTCAGCCGTTCAAAGTAATGACCTCGCCAAAATCAAACGACAAACAAATGGATGCGATTGTCACGTTTTACAATATAATTTCATTGGACCACTGTCCTGTAGCTCTTTCCATTCCGGACCGAAATCAGGAATAAGCATCCGACGAGCAAGAAGTGCACATGGCAAATGAATTTCTATGGCAAGTGAAGAAAGTTGAAAGCCCAGCCGTCACTCGCAGGTCTTCATTTATTCACTGTCTGCCTCTACTTTGGCGCCACTATTCTTGCAATATTCAGAAGTATTCTGACACGAAAGTGCTCCAAAAATGGGCACAGCTGCTTAGGTTATTGGACCTTAGTCTGACCCTCAGCTCCTTCGCCCGTCAGGCAAAGCTGCAGCCGAGCCCCTAAGCAGGTCTCCGTAGTTGTTACAACCAAACAGCCTCATAAAGAACAAGCAGACGTTCAGCAAACAGTAACCGCTGGTATTACTTTTTATCTTGCCTTGGGCTTGATGACGATACAAACTCAACCAATTAGCATCCATGGATCCTCTAATTTTTTTTTTTTTTTTTAAAGCCCAAGTCATAAAATGACCAAAAATAGGCAGCTGGTTTAATTCCCACCAACCACCCACCATCTGCCAGGAGGTCTGCAAGGCATAACCTTCGCAACACAGCTGGCTGGAGGAGCTAAATAGAAAACACAGCCCACATGACAGACATCCTTCGCTCTCAGAGTGCCGTGTGCACAAAGCAGGCTGGTTGAGAGCCATCTTCAACTTCTGAGAGTCAAACGTTCTGCCATCACTTTGTGTCAAATCTGAAGCTGGAACACACCATGACTCTTTGCTGTCTCAAGACGTCGTTGATGGCAAGTTTTGTTCTTTTTACAACTCCGCTAGCCATTCTACTCAACACTGGGATGAAAACAGAAATTCATAGACTTCATACAGAAAGATTCACTCGTCCTCTTAAAAATAGACCGATGGCCCCACGAAGAACAATCAAGTGGAACATTTATCTGTAAAGGAGTAGAGGATCATAATCCATTTTGTTACTTGGATCTATATTTCAAAACGTTAGCGATCATATTCTATTTTGCTATTTGGGTATACATTTAAAAATGCACGTGAGCTGCTGGTATTTCTGCTTTTTTTGGGGAAGTCATCCTCGCGTTACACTGTAGTATCTGTGACTGATTGTGTGAAGCTTTAAAAGGCGAGGCCTGACCCATTGAGTGACATGGGAGTCAGCGAATGAGAGGACAGCACTGACTGGGTGTTAAGTGGCTAATCCATTTGCCAGTTTGAGTTTCGGAGTGACTGTACATGAGTTGTGTCCATGTAGCTAACGTACTAACGTGCTTGTTCCATTTTATTTGGTTACCGTACGTTCAATAAAGCGTTTGGAAGTGCGCCAGCGGCAGTGTCTGTCCTTGTCCAACTGTGGAGGGATTACGATTGGTTCTAACAAGCGATGGTAGGCTACATCAAATTAGCTGCCGATGTTTACTTTAGCATTGATGATGACGAGACAGTTTTGCCTTATAGCACAAACATAGCACTCTCTTTTTATGAGTATGAAATGAGCCCAAACTTTTACGCACTCCCTCTGGCTCGCGCTTATTGCCATTTGAGTCTGCCGTAACATTGTTCTGTGTGGAAAAACGATCACCACAACCCCCTGCGGCATAAGAGAAAAATGTCTAGGACTTCGAAATCCGTGATGCGGTGATACCGCAAAAAAATACAGCGACGGATGACTGTGTACGCCGCTGTAATTCCAGTATTCCTTCATCGTCTTACGCCATGTGACGTGCCACAACAAGACAGCCTCTGACAATACACCGTGTGTAAAAGCAGAGTCATTAGAAATATTTTCAACTCATCCAACTCGGCGGAAATGAATCACCGGCGCTCACATAAATGATTACTGGGTGCCACTTGAAGGATTTTATGCAGGGTAAACAAACTTCAAGGCACAAACTTGGATAAATTACACCAGCGTGCGACAAGACGGCATAAAAAGAGCCGACAGAAATTTGAGCGGAGTGAAAGGAACGGGGGGAGCATGGAGGCACGTGCTGCAAGCAAGCAGTCCTCCCCGTTCATTATCACAGGATGCCGCTGTAATCCTTCGAGGTCTGCGCGGCCACAGGTGTCCCCCGTCTGTTCTCAGATTATATTTGTAATCCCCGAGAAGGCCCACCCCCCTCTACCCTCCCCCACTCCACGCACCCCTCGCTATCCCATTTTGGCCCCGCCGCCACCTTCATCGGGACGGTACTGTTTGTATTTGTCAAGCTGTTGCCTGGAATGTTTTACGACCGAACGAGTGAGCGCATTCCAATGACATTCCATTCAAACTGCGACGAGTGTGAGTTTGGTCCAATTTGATGACAAACTGGATTCTTCGGTCTATGGAAGTGTAATTTCTCTTTAGCATCTTGACTGACATCAAATTGCCGGTACGTCCTTCACAACTAAGTGCATTTAGCCGAAGTATCGTACACTCTAACGCCATTGAGAAACTGAGGAGATAGTCCTGTGTACCTCGGGTTGCAGCTATCAAATCGTTTTAAGACATGAGTATTGTACGATTATCCCATTGATCAATTGGATAGAAGCGGATTCGCATTAAACATTTGTTGTTCTCCTGCAATATCGGTCACTTTTGAGTGTGTACGGCTTTAAAAGGTGGGGCCTGGCCCGGTGAGTGACGTGGGCGTCAGTGAGTCTAGACTTGCCCTAGAAGTGATTCAAAGTGTGAAAATAATGTGTTGCCGTGTTAGGATTTCTTCCTTGGTCCTCGGTTTTGTATTTGTTATGTACTCTTGCTAGCTGGACCTGTTTCACTACTTTTTAACTCAATGACTGGCTCAAAATGTCATTGAAACATTGCTAGCAATGGCCGAAGAAGATTTGTACACATATCTGCATCAGCTGTGTGTGGGTGGACTCAAATCTTACTTCCTCTTTCAAACAAAATAATCGAATATTAAATATGGAAAACAGATGGTCTCGTTACTCAATCGAGCAAAACTCCACAACAATACGGAGTAAACGATGCAACTAGACAAATGTTCCCCACACAGCGGAAACGTTATGAAGATTGGTTTGGAGCAGCAGGGAGTTGTCCAAATAAAACAAGTGTTACATGACCGCAGAGGAGGTCCGCTCAGGCCAGATGTTAGGTTGCGAAAGTGTGCGGACGGCGATGGACTCCGTGTTCTTACTCCAAGATACCAAGAATACAAATAAAACGGGAACAAATTACTCAAAACGCTATTGTCCTTACACAAAAATAACTGTTGGGGCTTCAAGAAGAAAAAAAGTTGCATCATTCCTACGCAAAGACAGAAAGACGGTGATGTGATGCGGGAAATGACTCATCCACAGAAGAGGATATTTGGACGTATGATGAGGTCAAAGAGAGGGGGGCTAATTGACCAGCACGGTGAAGTATAAAGCCGCAGATCCTTTAATCCCAGTTTTCAATTAATCGCACCATCCCAACATATGCAACTAAGTAATAATAAAGGGGAACTTTTGTCAAGCTCTCTTGACAACCGGGAACAAAATTATCTTTATTGCGCATTGTTTAAGTTTAGATGGCCTTGTATTTGAAACAGCTTGGAGCAAAAGCTGACTCGCACTGCTTCGATGCAACACCGTCCTTCCGAAACTAAATAGAACAGTTCAACTACTAACGTACGAAAATGTTTGTCGACACTTTTTCCGTTCCCTCGCAATTCTTCTGTATCTGTCTAAGAGGCACCTTCAGGGCGAGCGAGTCCTTCAACTTATTTACGAACTTTTTACACATGGTCCTTTTCCACCGCGCTTGTGCTAGCGCTAGTTCCGTTAGCGCCAGTTTTTTCTTTTACCATCAGCGAAATTGGCTCTAGGTCAAGCTCTGGTGCTTGAAACTGGTGCTTAAGCTGGCCCCGATTACTTGTTGGGCCAGACTCTGGCGCCAATTACGTCAGGGGGGCGGCGGCCGGGTTATCATGACGATCGCAGATGTAGAGGAATGACTCCACTTCAAATCTCAACAAGCTGAAGGTGAATTAGCATCCGTCTTCGTATTTTGTATTCGGCGGCACCAATTTCATTAGGATACTGCTTATAAGGTGTCATGTACAAGGTATATAGGTGTCATTTTCCAGGTATTTTGAATAATAACAAAGTGGCCTACTTACGTGGAAAACTATTTGTGGTATTTCTCAGCTCGTCAAACTAAACAAGCCACGTAACCTGTGCGTTTGACTATTTTCATCTGACATTTACAGAGGAAAATAACTGAGCTTGTTTTTGTATTGAATGTTAGTTGTGTTGCCCTTGTCCAGTCGGGGGGGGG
>NW_017804845.1:255988-260373 GCF_001891065.2 Hippocampus comes
CTTTAATCTCCACTCTGTCATGAGTGGCGGATTGGTTTACAGGTCTCCTGTTAGGGCTGGGGGCCTGGGGTCCAGTCAGGCCTGAAACAACAGACCCTTGTATTGTCTGGAGCCAGGATGAGGTCTGTATCAAACACTGGCAAAAGTACATTGAAATGTAAGAGGACCTCCTTATTCTGCGCTGCAGATGTTAACTCTGGCAACGCGCGGGTTGGCGGCCCGGCGGCCCGGCGGCCCGGCCAGCCGCCTACTTCTTTTGTGCTGTGACTGAAACGAAAGGCCAGAAAGAAAAAAAAAAAAGGTGGTTCAAAAAGTCGGTCAACTAACTCAGGTCACAAACGCTTCCTCGCAAATAGACAACATGTCGTCAAAAAAAAATAGACAACACTCCCTTCCCTGGCGTGGGCGGCGCAAATCCAAATTTGTTTCAAAATGCGTCACAATGACAGCACATAAAGTGAACGCATCCGTCAGTTCTCCAATAACACACTTACAGTCTCAGAGTAGCTCAAGGCTTTCCAAAGGGAAAAAAAAAAAAAAAAGACAACACCAATGTCACAAGATAAAGCTGGCAGCAGCGCCAAAAACACACCGCCGATTGGTCAGCGTGACATCAGAATGTGTTCCGAATGGAGCGCATGTAAACATCAACAAATTCTTGACAGGTTACAAAAAAGCGCCAGCCCTGAGAAGACACTTTGACCCCCGATAATCTGGCCTCTGACCCTGCAGCTGCCATCTTGGAGCCTGTACAAGATCTTGACAATGATAAATGGACTGCAGCATACGGCTTTAGCCTCTGATGTCCTCGGGCTGCGAAAAACACTCGTGCGCATCATAAAAATACAACCTGGTTTGACTTTTTCAACATATGCTCCTTTTAGTGGAATACACAATACAGCACAATAAGAATGTATGGCTTTGGAAAGGCACCGCCTGACGTGGTGAGTGACGTGGGTGTCGGCGAATGAGCATGAGGCGCTGGCCTTCTGTTTTGCGTGTGGTGTGACTCGCCGTTGAGTTTTAAAATTCGCTAACAAGGCAACACATAAAATTAGCTAACACTGAGGTTATCGTGTCTTGGCGTTCGTTAGACATGTCGTTGGGGCTACACGCCGCAAAGAAAAGAGGGATACTGTCTTGAAGAATACATCGAGTCACGGCCCGGTCAAAATCATTCTTGCTCAGAGTCGGCATTCGCGTATTAATCTCAGTATCGGTCTTGCTCGGTAGTCTGCCACCCAAGCAGCGGAGTGAGAAGCAAACAGCCTCTCATTGACCTGCGAAGAACAATACGGAGAGAGGCCCAGCGCACAGCCAGCGAGACCCAGCACTGGCAGGCTGACGATGTCGCTCCCCAAGCATTTCGTTTCATGGCTAATTGCTGGCTGGCTTCCTGCGGGTCCGAACACACGTAACCCGCCATCATCCCGAAGCGGGTTGGGGTGGCCTCTCGTAGGCTTGCCGGTTCTGGGTCGGGTGCCAGGCTCTGTGTTGGATTCCGGGCAAAATAAAGAACGCCAGTGTTCGCTTGCATTGCTGCTCAAACCGGCATGCCGATTTGAGAATAGCCATTGTACTTATTTTTAATGAAGAAGAGTCAACATGGAAAAACAAGCAAGCCTCAGTGAGTCACTTCCTGGGTACCGAACCACGACCACCACATTTTTTTAGGTTCACCTCCAACTGGATAAAAGAATGCCTGGCCACGACACCCAAGATTAATAACATCAAGTCAATGACTTCCATCATCACCAAAAGTCTTGGAAGACAACCGGGGGCCTTGACGCACTGATCCAAGGTCGGAAGTCGGTCAACGGGCCGGGCGTCGGTACGCACAAACTGCCTGTTGCAGTTTCGTTTGGTATGAAGATTCCTTCTCACAAATTCTCAGAGTCAGGCACTGATCTTCTCTGCCATAGATAAGAAAGGCATGTTCACAATCACGTGTCCTTGGTCATGTCCTGGGCCGTAATCTACACCCAAATAGTCATTGTTTGGAGAACAGGGGACCGTAAATGCCGTCAAAGTCTTGCTCATCAAGGGTTAATTGGGAAACATTTCAACGCCCCCGACCCCAAAAAAAGGCGCTATATATTCACACTTGAGTACAACATAGTTCTCAGTCCTTGCGCATTTTCAACAATAATCTTCAAAGATGTATAACACGGGTGTCAAAGTCAAGGCCCGGGGGCCAGATCTGGCCCACAACATCATTTTATGTGGCCCACGAGAGCAAATCAAGCATGTCAAGTTCCACGACGCTTGCTAAAGTCTGAACCAAAATTTCAAATTGTCATATGTAATCCACAATAACAGTGATTATTTTTGACTTCCCAAAATTCATAACGGCCCTCCAAGGGAAACCGTAACTACAATGTGGACCGTGACAAAAATGAGTTTGACACCCCTGATGTATCATGTATTGAGAAACACATCTAGGATTTCACATGACTCGATCACAGAAGGCCGATTCTCTTCTCATTCTATTCAACAAAAGCAGCAGGCTGTCCCAAATCGCAGTAAAAAGCACCGTTGTGTTTAATCTCAAGTGCCAGCATTGACTCATTTTCCAAAACGGCTCACTGCTTGATAAGCGGCGGCAATCTTTGCAAAGGCCCGTTCTCGAACGTGAGCCCCAACTAAATCCCAGCGATTCCCTTCCGTGAAACGGGGATTAGCTGTTGATCAAACCTATTAGCCACGTCAACCTCTTTTTCTACTCCAGAAAGTTTGAGGGGGAAAAGCGACCGAAGAAGAAAATTGGGTGTCAAATTCACAATAGTAGCCACACATGACTTGATTAATACCGACTAAAGACTGATTAGACAGTTGAGTGTGTTTGTGTTTGGCGAGGTGGGGGATGAAAGCAGAAAAACGCTCAAGTCGGGCAAGACCATCTTCCAGGGGATAAAAACAAATCAATAGTATTCTGATTGACAGAGAGTGTAACAGAGAAGCTCAGTAAACGTAACCTTAAGTCGATTTCATCGAGCTATGACTAATCATGACACGTCTCCGGTACAAAGTTTTGTCATTGCAGCGCTGATGAATGAGTCGTGTGACAGTGGCGGTTAATCAGCAGCCATTTAGATTTCAATTCACGGTGATAAAGGCCGGCATTGTCATCGCACGGGCAATCAAGGCACGGCACACGTGATTCCAGTGGAAATGACGCTACGTAAGGCTTAAAGCCTTCGATTAGGGCGCTCAATTCCTCTAAATGCCGCAGGGGCTTCCATGCCATCGAGAGCGGAGGCATCACACAGCACACCTCCATTTCTGGTGTGGGCAAAAATATGAGGACACACTGATTTTTGAACAGCAGAGCACCGCCGATGGGTTGAAACAGTTGCGGACAAGGCGTGCTTTGACGTCGTCTGCTGTTCGTGAAAGTTTGAAAACCCAAAAGGTTTTTCTTGCCACATATTTGTAAGGCGGGGAACTGTCACTGGGTGAAAAGAAGCAATGGTCACGCGGATCGTTTCGAGAGCCGCTTTCCAACACAAAGACATTTTTCTCATTTTCGTGTTGAGGTTTCCAGGGGGAAAAAAACCAAACCCCGATGGCTGGCGTACCCGCTCGAGTCGTGTTTATGTCTGTAACGTGTGCTGTGTCAGGTCGAGTCAGTCTAATCAGCAAGGGGATCATGAAGGTAGCAGCCGACCCATCCAAACAGGCCGCACGGGGATCTCGCCTGATCATCTTACTGGCTTGTCGACTACCAATTTGAAATCACGCATGAATGGAGCAGGAAATTATTTTTTTTCCGATCATACGAGCCTTAAGAAGTCGCCATCTCGAGTTCCTTTTCTGGCTAAGCCGCTCAGATTTATGAGTGCACAATAAGCGAGCGACAGTCACGTTTGACCCATATTTCTGAAGCACTGCTCAAATTTCAGACCAGCTGCTCGACCGCAACTTTTCATCTTCTGGGATCTTTAGCAGCTAAAAAAGGCACGGCCGGAAATATTACCCACAAAATCCCGTTGAATCCCACATTAAAAAAAATCTGAGTTTTATTCACTGAGAAATAAAGGAAACGCTGTTTCTGACAAAGTGAACAACACTGTACACAGTTCATCCAAGTCATGTGGCCCATCAAAAAATTAGTAACTTGTTTATTTTGGCCTTATCCCGCAAACTACAGTTAAAAATGTAACGTCTTTGAATGAGGTCATCATTTTCAGCTTTGAGGTGACATTCTCAGAGAGGTAATAATTCTACTTTTTTTTTTTAATGGAGAATGGCTCCAAGGACAATAAATTGTTTTTCGGCCACAATGTTTCCGTAGTTACCAGATAACGCTTACAGTTAGGTGAGTTTCAATCTGTTATTCTACTACCAACTAAATTCACAACCATACCCACTTAAAAAAAAAAAAA
>NW_017804845.1:269207-293023 GCF_001891065.2 Hippocampus comes
CTGAGGAATGAGTCGTGTGACAGTGGCGGTTAATCAGCAGCCATTTAGATTTCAATTCACGGTGATAAAGGCCGGCATTGTCATCGCACGGGCAATCAAGGCACGGCACACGTGATTCCAGTGGAAATGACGCTACGTAAGGCTTAAAGCCTTCGATTAGGGCGCTCAATTCCTCTAAATGCCGCAGGGGCTTCCATGCCATCGAGAGCGGAGGCATCACACAGCACACCTCCATTTCTGGTGTGGGCAAAAATATGAGGACACACTGATTTTTGAACAGCAGAGCACCGCCGATGGGTTGAAACAGTTGCGGACAAGGCGTGCTTTGACGTCGTCTGCTGTTCGTGAAAGTTTGAAAACCCAAAAGGTTTTTCTTGCCACATATTTGTAAGGCGGGGAACTGTCACTGGGTGAAAAGAAGCAATGGTCACGCGGATCGTTTCGAGAGCCGCTTTCCAACACAAAGACATTTTTCTCATTTTCGTGTTGAGGTTTCCAGGGGGAAAAAAACCAAACCCCGATGGCTGGCGTACCCGCTCGAGTCGTGTTTATGTCTGTAACGTGTGCTTTGTCAGGTCGAGTCAGTCTAATCAGCAAGGGGATCATGAAGGTAGCAGCCGACCCATCCAAACAGGCCGCACGGGTAAACGCCTGATCATCTTACTGGCTTGTCGACTACCAATTTGAAATCACGCATGAATGGAGCAGGAAATTATTTTTTTTCCGATCATACGAGCCTTAAGAAGTCGCCATCTCGAGTTCCTTTTCTGGCTGAGCCGCTCAGGTTTATGAGTGCACAATAAGCGAGCGACAGTCACGTTTGACCCATATTTCTGAAGCACTGCTCAAATTTCAGACCAGCTGCTCGACCGCAACTTTTCATCTTCTGGGATCTTTAGCAGCTAAAAAAGGCACGGCCGGAAATATTACCCACAAAATCCCGTTGAATCCCACATTAAAAAAAAATCTGAGTTTTATTCACTGAGAAAATAAAGAAACGCCTTTTCTTGCAAAGTGAACAACACTGTACACAGTTCATCCAAGTCACGTGGCCCATCAAAAAATGGGTAACCTGTTTATTTTGACCTTATACTGCAAACTACAGCTAAAAATGTAACTTCTTTGAATAAGGTCATCATTTTCAGCTTTGAGGTGACATTGCCAGAGAGGTAATAATTCAACTTTTTTTTTCATGTAAAATGGCTCCAAGGACAATAAATTGTTTTTCGGCCATAATGGTTCGGTAGTTACCAGATAACGTTTACAGTTAGTCGAGTTTCAATCTGTTATTCTACTACCAACTAAATTCACAACCATACCCACTTAAAAAAAAAAAAAACGTTTATTAGAAGTTGCGCTGGGGTAGCATTCATGCGCCTAATGGTTCAAAGAATCTCTCTGTAGATCAAAACTGAGCACGGTTGCATCAGCCAAATCATTTTTTTAGCACTAGCTAAAACCTACAAAGCAAGAGGTCCTCAAAGGCAGAGGCAGCATTTTAGCTGACTTTTTTATTGTGTCGGACCATTATATTGGGCCAGTATACGTACTGTTGTTAACTTGTCTGCCTTGGTTTTAGATATACATAACACAAGACTCTCCCTCAGAAAGATCAATACTCAGCATGTTCTGCTCAGCGTTTATGACAAGGTGACAGATGGTCCAGCTACTGACCTCACAACGTTACAAAAGACAGCCTCAAAGCCTTTCTAAATTGGTATCTTCCTTCCTCAAAAGATATTTTAAGTAGTGCTTTGAGCTGAAATAATTAGTTGTTCGTGTCTTTGTCCTGTGATTCTCAAAGCGTGGCATGTGAAAGAATCACTAAATACAGTTCAGTTGTATTTAACCTTATATTGCAATACTTGGGAGAGCCGAGTATTTTGTTAAGTGATACTTGGTGGAAAACCGTTGCGATTCACCGCCTTAGTCAAAGGGTGATATTAGCTATAAAGACGTTTTTCGAGTTCATGAAATATGTAATCCCGCACTAAGGGTTTCCAAACTTGGGTTTGGTCCTAAAAGGAGCTTTTTATTCACTGTTGGGATTTTGTCACGACAATATATGCTAAATTTCCGACTGTTTTGTGACTGAAAACGTTTGGGAAAGCCAATAATCTGAAGCAACATGACACAGGGATCTTTACTAGGTTGGTCTCCCACTAGGTTGTGGCAACAACAAAAGATATCAGGCGTGTTGTACTACCAGGAGTCCAACCCATACGCAGAGCCATTATATCCCACGATTGACAAAGAGCAAGCATACATTTGAAAACTTTTTTTTTGTACTCACCAAAACTATAGCGAATCTTTCCTCCAGCTCCCCCGGATCCGGCATTGGTAGTTTTAGGGGCATATTGTGGCCCCTGAGATCCGTGTGCTGGTCCATGCTCCCTGCGTTCCCCATGTTGAATTGGAGCAACCAGTTGTTTAGTTCAACCTACAAATAAAAAGTATCCACACGCGTTTATATTAAAAAAAAAAACGTTTCTATTCCTTGCCCGTGCTCACTTCAACATATCGAGCACATGCGAGGAGTGTGGAGTGGGGGCAGCGGAGGAGCCCGTGGTAAGGGCGCATTTTCCCGGGAGTACTGCGGAGGAGGGCGGGTGGCGGCCGGCGGAGGTGCTGGTGGTGGTAGTTGGAAGACAGACCTGGAAACTTCACTCGTTGTTATCCGAATTTCGCCCAATTTCGATCACGCTTCCAGTCGGCGAGGATGACGAGGGGCATGATTCAAGCTTTACACTTAGTTTCCACGTCGCGGAGTAGCCCCGACGAGGAGGTGATGTGTGTATGTGTGTGTGCTCATTAACTAATCCCTCCTCTCTGCTCAGAAGATAGTCAAGGAGGAGGGGGCGTGCTAACTTACACACACCCGCTCATCCCGCACCACAATGACTCCTTTCAACCGGGCCGAGCCTCCTTCTTCGTCTTCTTTAGCTCCACTAAAGCCGTAGCCAAGGAGATGACATTTTGCTATTGCATTGTGGTACATTGAGTCCCCGAAAACAAAGCACCCTGGCCCCTCCCGGGAGGGTCACTATCGTTTTTAGACGACATAAATATTCTTTCGCCACGTTGAAAGTCCCTGTGTTTATTTACTATATATTTCAAAGACAAACGTGCACACGTAGCTTACGTTACCGTAAACACATCGTACCATCAAAGTGGCCATTTTACGAGGCGCGGTCTTTCTTTCAAGTAAAGTTAAGCGATCCCACAAATTTGTTGCAAGCATCGCGAGTGTTCCAAAATATTTGTAGCTAGGCAAAGTTCCCTCGAACTAGAGTACAGGTACTACGTTTTTGCCCCAAATGCCAATTAAAACACCGTTTTTTATAGCCACGCCCACTGGGCTGACTCGCAAGTGCCCTTGATCATGAAGTGGAAGTAATAAAAGCACGACTGACTTGTTCAATAAAGATTAGTTAAAAAAAAGTAATAAAAGCACTAATTTCCTTAATACGAGTTTGCCACAAAGTCATCCCTTAAGGCAAATCAATTACGCAACCAAATTCCACAAGCAAGTTTATATATATATATATACCTCTGGAGTTACGTCATAGTAACGCATCTACACGTTGCTTGGCTAAATTTGAACCCATGGGCCAATGATGGTGTTCAGTAACCACAACTCGTTGAATAGCAAGCTAAGAGTCAGAAAAGAGTACATTTTTTTAAAATGATGTACTAATTCACTTTTTTTTTTTTTTTTTGTGGCTTGGACTTCATTTTAATAGGTTTAAATATATAAATAAACAAAAGGGAAAACAGTGCCATCTGGTGGGGCACCACCTGACCTGCTTTGTGACGTAAGGTCATCTACTGCTGCGGGTCCCAAAGGAAGAGGCCCCTTGAAGGATGGGCCTTTAAAGCAACATGTTTCCCTTTCTATACTATATGTAGAAACTTTTAAAGCAGCTGGGCAGTTGTTGCATTGAATTACGACTGATGCCGCTTACACCGGTTAACTTAAAGCAAAAGGTATGGTTTGAAGAGGTTTTAGAGCACTTTTGGACTGATTTTTCAAGACCCACACAATATTGTTTTAAGTGAAAATACAGAATGAGAGCCAAAACATGACATAAGAAATTGCAGACTTTTTTCCATCAGAAAAAAAGTTTGCTTCTACTTTTTTTTCCTCTTCCTCTGTAATCAGCAGTAGAACGTGGATTGGTTTCACCAATAAGACTGGTTTTGGATCAAAAAGCAGAGAAAGTTCTGTTTTCATATCAAGAAACATGTAATCGAGAAAAGTGACTTTGATGATAATACTTCTGCTTTTGTGACACCTCAAACTAGAAAACAAAAAACAAAACTGAGAAAGGGCAAATAATTTATAGGGGAACTTTGGATTAGAAATGTCATTTTTTTCCCTTCACCCCATTCTCAAGTTATATACATACATATATAAATACATCTGTCAGTTTACTATACTTAAGTAATTCAATGTCCACTGCCTCAAGATGAGAAAATGTTATTCAGCATCTTAAAGAAAAAAACACTTGAGATTCAATTTATGACGAGAGCGCAAACACAATCATTGCCACATCAGAGGACAGGGTGGGGATGACACAGCGAGGGTGACATCAGCATTGGGAGCTGTGGAGACGAGCGGAGAGACTGGTCATCCCTACGGGCACAACAAACACACACACACACACACACACACACACACACACACACACACACACACACACACTGCTTCCATTCAGGCAGCCAAAGTGCGTCACGTGCGAGGTTGGCTGGATGCGAGTGACCTCATATGATCACAACGTGCTGCATGTTAACTTGATTTGCTGGGCCTGAAATGGAGAGCGGACCACCACCCCGCGCCCTCAGTCCTGCTGCGTCCATCATGGTTGAACCACAATGTCTATTATCCTAACTTCTTGACTATAATAAGCACCCGCTTATGCAATCTGAGAGTAGGAGAGAAATGAAGAGGCAGGCGCGATAATGACTTGCTCGAAACGCCAATCCAAGGGTCAATTTGACTTGCTAGAAACACAAATACGGGGGGGCGATATGAATTATTTCATTGAAATGATTGTTGCAGGGGGCACGGTGAGCAACTGGTTAGCATGTCCTCCTCACAGTGCAGAGGTCGTGGGTTCGATTCCGTGCTCCCGGGCCTTCCTGTGTGGAGCCGCAAAAGTGTATCTTATTAAATGCACTTGGTAGTTGTGTCATAAAGATTTTAAACATCTTTGGCAATTCAGCATATTTGGATAAATGTCAAATAGTGAACTCGACGGACCTTTTTTTTCATCATGTTATCAATGAGCCATCTGTGGCACAGAATAATGCACAAACTGTGTGCTGTCAGCACATCGTCACATGACATAAGGTACAGTGAACAAGCCGTGAAAGCAGCCACAAGCATCTTTTCTGTTCGAGCGACAACAGGGCCAGAGTGGCGAAAACGTGAAGCATTGGTGTTAAAAGTCTATTACTTTTTGATACTTGGCAAATTTCCCCATTGCGGGACTACCAATGGTTGTCATATCTTGTAGGCCTTAAACATATTCCATATCATAAAAAGTTTGGCATGTTGGGTCTTTAGTGCAAAATTTCAGGACGAACTTATAATACGTTGTGACCTTTGTAAGTCAACCACAATTTCAGCATTTGCACACATTAGAATGACATCCAAAATTCCACGTTTTAGGAGATTTTGCACAATTTTGTTTACTTAATAAGAGCCAATGGGCGAAATGGACATGCTTGACAAAAGTCTTTCCAGGAGGCCTTTGTGCGACTCGTCCAGTCTCTCTCTTGCGACCTGACGGCAACTAAGCTCTGTGGACACCTTCTGTTTGAAGCCTCCCAACAATGAGTCAGCTTGGGCTCTGGTCAAATGTGATGCAGCAGGAAACTTAATGGTCAAATGTTGCTCTCTAGCTCCTTATCAAAGAGTAAGATGTCCATAAAGTACCTAAGTATTGGCAATGCATTTAAAAAAAAAAAAGTCACATTGTATTTTAGCCTCATCCTGCAATTTCAAGCAAAAGCCAACCATCCATAACATTTTGTGAGCTTCCATGAGACAATCAAATGAAAAACACAGGAAGTCAAGCGGTAACCATCTTTAGAATTCAATGCACATCCCGTTAGCCTGATGGAGTGTTTGCTGGTCTTTTCTTGACCACGACCTGAATAAGAAAAAATTTTTGGGGCAATTTTTAGCAAACGGCGTTGTTTTTACTGGGAGTGAAAGAAAGTTGAAAATGACAATTACGCTGTCTGCACTGGCTCTGTTCAGTTTATCAGGAATTAGACAACGCTGGCCTCTCGTGGATCTAAAATGTACTGCACCGCAGTCTCCACGGTCGGAGGCGAGGTGCGTAGGCTACAGCGCACTTTTTTGTTTGAGAAGCTGACAAATTCCTCAGCCAGGTGCGTTTTAGACTTCTGCTGATTTAATACTAAACATACGAGTAATCTCAGTGGTTAATTAAAAGGGAATATTTATGCCCCCGCAAGCCCCAAAGGAAAGCAAATTAACTGGGTCTGAAGAAAAGAACAGTGACCATTAGACACAAAACTTTATAAAAAGAACACTTTATTTAGCGTTTGTAGTTTTTTTCTTTTTTTGGTCCAGTAACATGACGTGACTGACTGATTTTTAGCTTTCGGCTCAATCTGCTCCGAGTGAGACGTCACACACAGACCAACATCATTCATACGCATCTCTCTCTGCAAACGTGGATACAAATCACGGCAAATATAGCGACTTCAAAACAGACAACAAATCAGGTTGGGGTGAAATTATGCAAATAGATTTTGCTCCAGAGACCGTCAAAATAATTGGGATGGAGGGGGATATCCTGAATTCAACCTGACAAATATGATTAAAAAAATGATTTTGGCATCAAGTTCCTGTAAAAATTGAGACGCATAAGCATGCCTACCGTCTGACACACAAATGGTCTTGGTTTGCAATAAACCGCCTATCATCCTCCCAATTCTTGAACTGTAAAATCCGCCTGTGGTGAAAAGCCTGGCAGCAAAATAGGGGCTTGGGCTGGGATGAGGAGAAAAAAAAAAAAAGAAACAATAATAAACAATCACAACATGAAAAACAATGGTGTGGACACATTCCCCGAAGAGGAGTCTCTCCACTTAAGAATAGCTTCCTCCCGTCTGTTGCTGGAACACGTCGATAGTGTCTTCATCCTCCATTTCCAACTGCACAATAGCAACGCAAACTGTCAAGTCAGTGTACAACTTGTCACATTTCAACACCTAAGCATCGACTCTACAAGTGTTGGAATTTTGCTTTCTCCTTATCACATAACAGATGGGTTCTCTGGCATTTATGGCAAGTGTGATGATGCATATTCTGACAGTCTCCTCTGTCCTGGCTGCTCAGTAAGTTAAAAAAATCGGAGTATAATGTAAATGGACGCCCACTGAAAAGCGTGTCAAGATGATTGTATTGCATAACGTAACGATGTGTATGACCAACCTGTGAAGGTGTGTCCGTCTCATTTATGGGCTGCCCATCAAACCTAAACCTTATCTGACGAATCGACAGTCCCTGGACATAGACAGGAGTCACTAAAGAATGTGAGGTCAACACAAATTTGCCAGCATGACAGGACTAGAGTAGCAAGAGTCGCACGTACCTGCCGTTCACAGTATGCTTTCATGAGTTTGCTGAGAGGCGTGTGCCTCTTGATTTTGAACTGTACCACCGAGCCATCTTGACCGGCCACTTTCAGGTTGATGTGGTCGTTCTCCGTCTTCACTCCTTCCTGCGCAGACACAACAGAAGTCGTCAGTTTCAAGATTAAAATCAAGGGATAGCGAGGGAAAGGAGTGTCTTTGTATCTTTCCAGCCGGCTACGCTATTCGTGCTCGGTTAGCATGTCGAGCTAGCCCGAGTTGGAACTGGCGCAGAAAGCCACAATGGCGCAAACGAAAGGAGCGGGCTGGAGTGTGGATTTGGTGTAAGTGCGCCTCAAGAGGAATAGGACGCGCAGTATCAACATAAGGTCACACGGTCGTAGTGTAAAATTATCAGAAAATGTGCCCAAATTTGTCCATTTATTCGATAAATTGTCCGAATGTACCAACCTTTGTTTTAGCTCCCACTCCCTCCCTCCGCGCTCAAATGCGCCGTCCTGACCCTGCCGTGGAAGTGACGCTATCTTACCATTAGCATCCTGTACTAACCGATTAGCTCGCCGTTAGCTTAGCAATAGCATCCCGTGTTAACCGATTAGCTTAGCACCCGCCGGTTCCCCAACGGGGAGGGGTAGGTGTACAGTACTCACCTTTGGCTTTTCGTCCGACATTCTTGCCCGTTTGAGGCGGCAGGCCCGCGTGAATCGAAGGAGGAGACTGACTGTTATTTCAGTCGCGGCGAAGAGTCCGCAGTCTATCGACCGTCTTCGGCTTTCGTGTGCGGCAGGCGCGCGCACCGAAATTTAAACTGTAATTCGATCACGGGGGTCACGTGATTCGATCGGCTGGGCGGGCCTCTGCTCGCGGGAGCGAGCGCGGCGATTTGCGCGTGGCCGTTGAGGGGGGCCTTGCGCGTCCACGACAGTATACGATGAATTACTGCTACATCTAGTGGGAAAAGTGTGGGTGTTGAAACTTCTCCTGGAAAAGTATGGGCATTGAAACCTTTTGTCTCGAAAAGTACATGTACTGGAGAAGAGTAGCGGTGTTGATTAAATCGGGGGAAGGGTGAAAAAAAAACTTAGAAAAACAGGGATTAAAACAGCGTTGGCAACTTTCAAGTGTGGGTGGGTGTAAATTGTTTCAACGCAAACAGTGAAAGCCAGGGTGTTGAAAAGTGTGTTTGGAAAAGTGTGTGCGTTGAAACCTCTTGCCGGCACAATTGTGGGTATTGAAACTTCTTCAAAATTGTGGGTGTAAAAGTCCACTGAAAAGTTTTGGGGTTGGAAAAGTGTTTTTTAAAAAATATATAATTGTGAATGTTTCATCTTGAGAAGTGCTGGGTGTAGAAGTCTTTTGACTGGAGAATTGTTGGGGTTGGATAAGTGTGGGTGTCTAAAAATAATTGTGAAGTGTGGGTGTTTTTTGTCTGGAAAAATCTGGGTGTTGAAACCGTTGGTTTGGTGGTACGGCTTGAAGACAAGTCAAAAGTGAGGGTGTGGTGGAACAGAAAAAAATTCAACAGGATTTCCTTTCAGTGAAGTTTTACATCTGGATTACGTGTGGCTAGCTCAGGAAATGTAGCATGATGCTCAGGAAATGTAGCTTGTTGGAAATTCGGAGCAGTGCAAAACGCAACAAAAACTTGATACAAACCATCCATTTTATTTTCACATGGGTAATAATGACATGGGGGTGTAAACAAATTCACACGTGGAACGTCATGCTCTTAACAGAGACACGTATTATTTCATGTTACAACTGGGCAGACATAAATAGAACAAACAGGAGCACTGTGAAAATACTGCCGTTTCAAACACAAGTCGCCATTTCTTGCTGGAATGAGTTCACTCAGTCAATAGTGCAATGGTCTAAATAACAAGGTAAGACCCAAAAAATATTAAAATGGTAAGAATACATATCATTCAGAAACATTTTTTTGGGGGGGGGGGTAGGAGGGCACAAACATGAATACAATCAAAGGAAAAGATCACAGTTAAGGATACGATTTATGTTCAGGTTAAATCGGGAGTGTACATTCTTAAATTGTGGTCTCCAGTTGAATAGATGCCTCACTTCAAATAAGACAGCCGCTACTCTACGGTGGAGTAATTCACACGAAGAATAAACCAGGGCACTTATTTCTTCTCATCCATGCGAGAGTAGGGATTATCCTTTGAAAGGCCTGCAAAAAGAAAAGCATCATGAGAACACACAAACTGAATGAATACACGTTTCGGGAATTTACAATGGACGATATATTTTCAGTTTGCGCCCTCTGAATAATCCTCAAATTGTGTTTTGTTTTGTGGTTTTTTTTTAAGACCAAGAGAGGGCACTACAGGCTCGTTTAATGCTCTACGTTTTTAAATGAGGTTGTCTTTCCCTTGGAGCACGGAGAACATTTTTCAGAAAAGAAAAAGAAACGTCTGAAAAAAAAATCTGATTGTATTATGGTTCGTGAGCACTGACCCATTATAAAATGACAATATACATTTTTGGAAGAAATTGGAACAAAATATTAATTATCTCTGTTAAGAAAAATGTGCATAATGTTTTACTGTTACGCAATTATTTTATTGTGATTTTGTTTCTTTATTTGAAAAGTGTTATTAAATTGATTTATATTTTCAAATACATATGACTGTTTAAAAAAATGTTTTTAAGTTTTGGTAGTTTTTTTGTGTATTTTTAAAAAATATTACATTATCTTGATGTTGTATAAAATAGAAACATTTTAGACAATTGAAAAAAAACATTAAACGTTCTTTTTTTACATTTTCAGAAGACTTATTAATTTTATTAATGTTCTTTGCATCCTTTTTCATAGTTGTTTTGTTTTAAGTGATCATTTTTAAAGGTGTCATCATTAATTTGTTTTGAATAGGAAATATATATACAGTATATATTTATTTATTTTTTATTGTTTAGTTTTTTTGTGGGCGGGGGTTTTGTTTGTATTTTCATGTATTTTATTGCTTTCATACGCGTCACTGTCTTCTGAGAAATGAACATTGCTGGTGTACTAGAGAAAGAACAAATTTGGCAAACTAAACAGGCCTGACCATATTTCTGTCGTATTTTGTCATGCCTCAGCTGCATTTCCATCCTCCTGTGATGACAGAAACAAACACAAAAGTGACAAACAGGCCTTGGCCGCGTGGAAGTGTATGTACTTAGTGAAATGGACATTTATTTACCTTTCTTTCTGACGGGCGGTCCTCGCACGGGTTTGTTGCTCCGCCCTTAAATCCTCGTCGTCATCACTACAAGATAAGATTGCAAAAGCATGTGGTGTTTTGGGGTTCGTACCAGGGTGTCCAAAATCCGACACCCAAAAACACGTGCGATAAGCAAAATAGCACTGGACAGTGCTGTATTTCATTACAACATACATAAATAAGTAAAATGTAAAGAATGAAACAGTGTGTGAATCGGGCTTTCACGCTTCAGTGCCCATTGACATTGTTCTTCTGTTGTGTGCACCTTGGCCACTAGGGTGCAGTATAACACAGACGTACGTAAGACACAAAGAAGAGTTTCACAACTACTACTCCGGAAGCTGTAGTGAAAGGAGTGTTTTTGAAGAGGATAAAGAAAATATGCAAGTGAATTAGGGCTGCACCATTGGATCAATTCTAATCGTGATTCATTATTTTGGTAGGAACGATTAAATAAACCTGAACAGGTCGGCCGAGCACCAGAGTGCCATACATGGTTGAGGCTTCATTAAGTTAGGCAAGTGATGTTAACATACCAGCATATTTATCCATTAGATCTTGGTAAATTTTAAGTTCTTATTTTTACAAAAAACATTTGTCATTTATTCTAAAATGAGAATCCACTTGTTTTATAAAGCCCCCCCAAAAAAGTGAAAATGGCCCTTAAATCTTCTTTTATAAACACGAAAAAAACATTTGAGCACTCATGGTTTGATAGTGTGAGGAACAGTGCGTAGAGCGCAGCGGGGCCTTTGGAGACGGGTCGTATCAGCCCCAACGTATAATGAGCCATTGTCGTCCCCCATGCAGTCACATGACTCACCTGACTCGCTGGCGGCGGCGGCGGCGGCAGCAGCAGCACAGGCAGCACACCAGGAGGCCCAGCACCAAAAGGCCAGACAGCACACTAAGCGTAATCATCACCGTCTGGAAGTTGACTAGGCAGCAGAAAACGGAAAAAGCGTTTCACATCCCACTAGACGGTTGCCGTCGAGTGATTACGTGGAGCGACAGCTCACTCTCAATCCAATAAAAGCAGTTTTCACGCAAAAATTTCATAAAACTGACAATACGATTTCAAAAGGAAGTCAAGTCTTCTTTTATTATTACAATAATCTGACCCGTGCGCCCCATCTCAACATGTTATTCGGATTAATATTGCGGCTCAAACAACAACTAATCACGTCTCAGTTTGCAAACGCCAAAATATGAAAAATAGCGTTATAAACATGAATAAAAAGTACAAATTAAAAACAATAAAAAAAAAAAAAAACAATGGAAAAAATCCCAATAGAAATGTAATGACTATAAAACAAATGAAATAAAAGTGGTCACCTTTATGACATATTTCTTACTCATCACATGTCAGCAACACGCGTGTCAAGCCTAATTGCAGCGTGCTGGGCGGCTTACCCCAGCATACGCCCCATCTCGCGTCACTCAAGGGGCACACGCTTTTCGGAGGCAGGATGTTCTTCACCGGGTAGTCCAGGCACTGCTTGCTGGGCGCGCACCACAAACACTGCAGCAACAGGCACACGCAAAACGTAACGCAATCAAACTCATGTGAAGCACGGTACATGACTTTTATGAAATACATGCACACTTACAGAGGCATTCTGCAGACATTCTGCACAGCTGCTGTTGGACTTGGAGGCGCACGACACTGCAACTGACACAAAACACACTCAAGCATTGAAAGTGCATCCGATAAGCCGCAAATAAAGGTCGCAGGTTCTAGTGGGCTTTTACTGACATCCATGGTTTGTTGCTTTTGTTTTTTGCTTGAGGTTTTGTGCTTACACTGCTATTTCAAACAGTTCGTAATTGTTTAGACCCCGACTACCACTTCAGTTCCAGCTGATTTACCCCAAATCCATTTCGGATGTTCTAGTAGGCTTTTCATGACTTCTTTGGGCTTTCGAACATAAGCCTGAAGGTTTTGTGCGAACACCGAGTGCTATTTTGAGCTGTTCATAAATCCTTCTACCTAGACAAAAGGTTCAGTGCCAGCTGATTTACCCCAAACAAATTGCAGATGTTCTAAAATGCTTTGTTCGTTTGCTTTCACTGGCACTGATGGTTATATTTTTTTGTGTAACTGGAGAATGCTTTTGATAGATTGTGATGCATTACTTTAGCTGTTAAAGATGTATTACAGTAGTCATTTTTAAAATAACATTTCTAATGTACTTTAAATCATGAATACAAAAATTACTTACTATGGTAGTTGAGAATGTTTTCGACCATTTTTTTTAATTTTTTTTTTTAAATAAGATGGTCACATGATTTATGGAGCCATGGGCGGATTAATGGGTAGGGCTGAAAAAAATGTGAAACGACATGTAGAGTATGTACAGTATAGGAGGGATAAAGCTCAAACTTTGCAAGTGATTTAAACTTAAGCCGTGTTGTATCGCAATCAACAGAGAAAACAGCCGAGTGTGACCATAATATATGCTGTATATAGATCGATATATTTATACATAGTCGCTTGAGCTAAAACAAAATCCCTTGTTTTCACCCCTGCGATTTTTAGCAAATCAAGCTAACAGACAAAACACATTGGACTGTTGTCATGTGACCAAAAAAAGGGCGACAACAATTGTTGAAAGTGTGTCCAAAAACTTACAAGAGTTGAAAGTGTGTTCAAAAACTTACCGGCAGGAAGAGAAGTCGTCGATATTTGCTCCTGCGCGGCGACGAGAGCGGACAAAAGGAAAAGAAAGACGCCGTCGGAGGTCCACATCGTGAGGACGAGAGTAAAGTGAAATGCTCGGGAAATAAAGTACAGTCGCTAACGGTTGCCAACTGTTTAAGGAGAGGGCAGGGATGGCGTCACTGGTTCCTGTGAGGCGTCATCAAACGGCAGCGAATGTTTCGAAACGTCTTTGGTGGTACGTCATCATTTGGCGTTCGCTAAAGAGGAGTGAGCGAGCGTACGCTCACCACGGTTAACTTTAATGTTCGAGTAAGATACTCTATTACGTTGCAACATGTGATTGTGTTCAGTGTCGTTGAATTTAAAGACAAAAGCAAAACTCGACATATATCTTATTAGTTTTTATCATAAAAGTACTTCTATGATTATGATTATTATTGTTATTAAGTAGTAGTAGTGTTTTGGAGTATCAGTAGTGTATTAAACACGACTCAAGAGCAGAAAATAATTACCGGTAATACTAATAGTTCTAGTATTCTTTGTAAGTAATGAATCACATTTCAATCAAATCTTTTGGCACTATACGACAAAAACGAAATGTTAAATAAATTCAATCGTCACTTGTAATAGTGTACATTATTCATTTCTTTTTTACATACTGCATTTTCAAAATAAAAAGCTCAAACAACCTTGTTCATAAAATGAACATGGTTATAATTTTGTGCATTGTAAATTCCTCATCATAAATATTCCAAAATATATCCCAGCAAAGAATAACAAACAATCAATTTTGGAAAATCCATGAACGACATTTTGATGTAATTCATGTTCGGAACGACATGCACAGACTGACCAAATAAAACGAAGACACCAATAAAACACACATTGAGGCTTTTTGAAATACAATAATTTATTAAAGCATCTTTAAACAATTTTGATATAAAACTTTTTTTTTCCTCCCGCAGATTTAAAAAAAAAATTAGTTTGTTTCTACTGGAAAACAATCGGAAAGGTGAGGATACAGTCATCGTCAATGGCAACGTCAATCAAAAGTCTGGTGAGGCCGCCGGCAGCTGACCAGTTCGACGCCAATACAGCAAAGGAGGACTAAGAAGGATGTGGTGGATACTAAACTCAATCTATATGTTTGGATTATTATCATTTTTATTATTATTATTATTATGAATGGCATGTAAGATATGAGAATACCGGCGTATATGGAGGGCAACACACGTCAGCAAGTTTTAATATCCGCCAATTGCTGAAAAAGACAAAGGCACGCAATTGAGCGCATGAACAGCTTATGTACGCATTTCCTGTGAGTGCTGTGCACGCCCGATTTCGATCATACTGGCAAAACTGCAGCTAAGATTATTCTCAAGTCCATCCGTACTGCAAATAAATAAATACCCCAGCCTTGACTAAAAACACACACAGTAAAAACACTTGAGTGTACACGCACATACACTCTGAAGCTACCGCTGGAGGCTAATTCTGCTATTAGTATCATGGCAAAAGTGCAGTGGCTATCTCAATCATCGCTTTGGTGCACTTGCTTCTTTCATACTCGGGGACGAAGTTTAAAGGCCATGGCTGCGCCATAACAAGTCACTCAGTAAGGCAAGCTGTCCCAGTTACATACGCACATGCACCTGAGGGAATCTCCGTTCAGGGAGAACATTCATTAAAGGGGGAAAATGTCCACTCGGAAAAAAATTAAAGAAACAATTTGGCATACAATATTTCCTCAAATAGTGGCCATAAGATGTTGACTCAACTGCAAATTGGGTTGATTGCTGGAGGCGAGTGAGTATAGAAATTATTGCTGTGGCGCCATCTTGTGGCAAGTAGAGCTTTTTTTTTTTGCAGGAAGGTGTCTATTACTGTACTTGTGGGATTTTGCTATTCGCAGCAGGGCTTGGTTCCTCCCTGCAGTTTAACACCGCGACACTCACAGCCCATGCCACTTTTTTTTTTGGTACGCAATTGCCTCTGGCACTGATGACACCAACCGCACAATGTAATGATCTAAATGTGCAAAGCCGCGAAGGCCGTTTGACGTCACTTCGGACAGGGGTGAGTTTTGTCTGAAAGAGTCAGGCAAATGAATACAGGGGCCGAAATTATGGCTGACAGTTGGGGAAAAAAAAATAAAGACATCTAATTATGTTTCTTATTTTAAGACCAACATAATGATATTTAACACTCCTTCCTTCTAAAAAAAAAAAAAAATTCATATCGTTATTGTAAGCATTGAGGCACCGAAAAAGGTGTTATTTTGTCCTTTATGTATTTTTTTTAATTAATAATCCGATGAATCGGTTCTCATAATTTTATTCTGCCAAATATTGGCATCAGCCTAAAAAGGAAAAAAAAAAGTCTGGCTCTATTTTTTTCTCTATGACAATCGGGGTCACTATTTGAGGAAGTACAGTACTACATTTATGAAATACGGTTTGGTGAAACAAGCAAAGTCAACGTGACCTTGCTTATAAAAAGCTAAACTAAAATTGAAATCATGGGAAACGGGACCAGTGTACAGATTCCAAGCAACATTCAAAGCTTCAAATGGCGCAATTAACCCCCCCGCATAGAAACGCATCACTGGATGAGTCCTTGTCACCATCTCTGTTTTTGCGCTGAATTGTTCCTCTCGTGGTTGCTCAAACAAGTTGCAGCAGAGTTCTGAACTTTCTCCTTCACCCGTCGATCATCTGATCCAGTTGCTCCCGTAGCTGGACACGGACTTCACGCTGCATCGTTTCTTCACGATCATGTTGATGTAGGCTTTCATGATCTTTGTGATCTCACCCACCTGGAAAATAAATCGCACGAAATCCACACAGTCATGGCGATCCCAACGATTGATCTCATGGGTACTTGTCGTCGGTACGCGTGAGTTACCTGCGGCGTCTCAAAGAACATTTCCCTCTCATCCACGGTGATCTTGTACGTGCAGGGTTGCGGAGCGCCGAAGAATATGATGTGCTCGTAAGGGAAGGTCTCCAGGGGCTTGGGCTCTCCTCGCTTGTACACCGACACGTTTTCAGCACTCACGCTCAACCAAAGATCGTGCGGGAAGCCTCCCTCTTTGCACTGCGCGCACACAAATATGAGATACGGTGCGAAAAAGTCGATGCGACCAATGATTCACATGAGTGTCGGTATCAAGAATTCAACAGTTTGTGCACCGCGATTCATTCACTGCGGCTCCTTCTGCTGTGTGCAGGTTAGCCACCAGGGGGCAGTGTATTACAGTCATGCAAACACAGACAAAGACGAGTTTCACAACTACTCTAAGTCACTCAGGAAGCTTATTTTTTTTTTCTCTCTTCTCTTTCAATGTGCTGCTGCTACTTTCATGAGCCACGTCGCGACACTTTGCATATGTGTTTGCGTTGAGGTGGCGCAAAGATCTTTTGCATCAAACGTTGCACTTACCTCCACGTCAAAGAGCGTGGATCCATATCCGGTCCACTCCTTGATGATGGTCATGTACTTGAGCATGGCTTGGTGCTGGAGAAGACCTTGCAGACGGCACCACTTCTCCACGATGCTCGCCCTGGTGGCCGACGTCTCCTCCTTGATCCACATCTCCAGCATCTGCTCCTCCTCCATGCGTTGCTTCTTCAGGGAGCCCGTCTTCAAGCCTCGCCGCAGGGTCCCGTCCAGGAAGCTGGTCCTGCGCCGCTCCAGAGTCTGACCGGACCCTGAGGCCGCGCTCACCTTGGTGTACTGCAAGATGCGAGCGCGCAGGCGGCCCACGGGGTAGACGCTTTCCAGGTTCCACGCCGCCCGGGTTTTGTCGCCGTGGAGGAACTGCAAGCGCAAAGCTGCCAGGTGCTGCAAAGTCTCCTCGCGGGCTGGGAAGTGTCCTCTGGTTAAGCTCTCGTGGGCCTGAAGGGACACCAAAGAGGGCATGGCATGTGGTGTAAAATGTAAACACAGTCAGAATGCAACGATTTGTCAATCCTCCACCTATATTCAACTGAATACAATCAAAAGACGAGGGCACAATATCCCTCGTTTCCCCCAAACAATTTGAAACGTGGACTCGCCAGACCACAGCACACTTTTCCACTTGGCGTCAGTCCACCTCAGATGAGCTCAGGCCCCGAGAAGCCATTATTTCTCGCTGTCGTTGATACGTGGCTTTCGCTTTACACGGTCGAGTTTTCCGTTCTATTTGTCCATGTAGCGACCAACTGCGTGAACAGATCAGGGTTTTCTGAATTGTTCCTCAGCCCGTGTGACAAATTCCTTTCCACCAAACACTATCGTATTGTCCGCACTAAAAGGCGCACCTAAAAGCCTTCCATTTGCTTCAAAGCTCAGAGCGGGCCTTAAAATCCGATGCGCCTTGTGTATGGTTATTACGGTAATATGTCAACCCCCAAAATGGCTCCTTTCCAGAGAAATGCTTACAACGCAGAGTTCAAACTTAAGGCGATGGGGTTACGCAGTTGAACACGGAAATAGAGCAGCGGCAAGAGAGCTCAACGTTAACGAGTCAATGTTATAACGTGCTGTTAAGTGCACTGTGTCGCTGTTTTATTAAATACGTTTTACTGATATCTGATCGTTCTGTTGGTATTTCCTTGAACGTGCTCCATCTAGTGGATGCATTGTAGATTGCGTCCTATAATGCGGTGCGTCCAATATATGAAAAAAAAAGACAAAATACGCCATTCATTGAACGTGCGCCTCATAATCCAGTGCGCCTTTTAGAGTGGAAAATACGGTACTACACCAATGCTGTTACGTCGCCCTCCTCTTGCGTACGTACAGTCATTGTACAAGGTTTGACAGTTCCAACATTCCTCTGAGGGGAAACCCTCAATACAAACTGTAAAGTGACAACAAAAACTTTTGACACCCGTGAAACTGACCTGCTCAAACATGAAGGCAAACTCCACTCCCTCCTTTGGCATGCTCTCCACATCCAGGAAGCAGTAGAGTTTGAAGTAGAGCTTCCACAGGCCGTCGTTCTCAGCTTCTTCACTGCCAGCAAGTCTAGTGATAATGTGTAAAAAAAAAAATGGAATATTATGGTCACGTCCTTCATCATCTTTAGCATGGTGGGCTAGTAGTTAGCACGTTGGTCACCTCACCTTTCAAATTTAGCCAGCACGTCCGCCACCAGGACCCTGCTTTCCACAGCTCTGTCAATCGTGTTGTTGTGCTCAAAGAGAGCAAACATGTTCCTGCTGTCCTCCATGGCCAAACCTCTGATCAGCTTCTCCACCACCTTAAGCCACAACACGCCACAAAAGTCACGACTACGTAGGCATCGGGAGACTTCGCTGATTTCAATTTGGAAAATGTCTCCGCACCTCTCCGGCTGTGGTGTGCGAGTTAATGGAGATCTTGCAGGAGCCTCCCCCGTGACAGTAGACCGTGGTGGTCATTTCCTGGCGAGTGAGCAGTGCGATGATTTCCTCTTGGGAGGGAACAAACTCTCTGGTCTTGGTCTTCTTCAGAGACTCGCTGATGAAATGCGCAAACATTTCAATCTCGGTCCCCGGGAACAGCTCCTTTATGCTACAATCACACACACACACAGGAGGAGGATAAAAAAAAATGCAATCGAGAGCATCTGAATTCGATTTGGTTCGAATCAGAATGACTTGAAATAGTGGCAATGGCGTGCATTGATTGTCATTGAAGATGAATTTGAAGGTGTTTGGTAAAAATCAGAAACAGTCCGAGTTCTAAAAAGGCGCGCAACCAAATTATCGGTTTATTTTTAGTTTCCTTCTCCCCAAAATAAATCAATAAATAATGGTGGAAAAAGTTTTGAAGCTATTTAGTTTCATCTGAAAAAAAAAATGGCATTTGAACAAGAATGTGTTGACTTTTTATAAACACTGTAAATAAGTACGTCCTGGATACGTACGGCACCGACATTAAAACTCCATTGATGCTCAAATAACGCTACGGACGAGAGATATTTTGGTAATTCGAAACAGTTGCGCCACCGGTGTTGTTCTCTCTGCTTCACATTTTCCCATGTTGCTGCTGTCCCCATTTTTGCCGCCATAAAGTCGCCCCCCCTCCGATCTCAAGCAAGCAAGCAGAGGTGGTTTCCGGCACGTGTTGACAAGTGTGTGTCGCACCGTTTGAGGTGAAACTTGAGGTAGCGCAGGATGCCGCGGCTGGGCAGGAAGGTGCAGCTCATGCAGGTGAGGAGATGCCAGTGGGCTCGGTTGGAGGCGCTGTTGGGGTGCGGGACGTGATTGCTCTGTTTGATCAACTGACAGTAGACCTCGTCTCTGAGCGGCCTCAGGTCCTGGCACGTCTGCAGGATCCCCTGCACGATGGGCACGGGGTCCGAAACCGCCTCCATCTCTTGCAGGGAGTTGAAGATCTTCACGGCTTCGTCTTGCAGGCTGGTGTAACCCTTCTCCTTTTGCACTGGAAGAGACAGACGTGGATTCGTTGTCTGGCATCGATTTCAAGCGTTGAAAGTGGATTTCGGGCGGGCGTTCGACTTTTGAAAACGGATGAGTGTACGTGTCGTTCATATGACAAACGGGTCTTATCGAAGAGTCGGCGACTCACGGTGGTTGCTGACATCTCCGTAAGGCAAAGGTAGGAGCGGGGAGTGCAACGGATGCTGAGTGTATCTCAGGATGGGGTTCCTCCAGTACGTCTGCTCCACCGCCTCCACATTCAAGCTGCTCTCCTAAGAAAGAGGAAAAGAGCGGCTCGGTGCTGCCGGCATTGCCTCCAACTCAGAACTGTACACGCACACGCACACACACGTCACCGCAGTGCATCGGAGGCAAACGATAATGTTTTCACAACACGCACGGTGAGTACCTCACTTTATTACACACCGTGTCCCTGCCAGAGACTCGCATGACTGAAAAGAGGTTTGGTTTTTTTTTTTTTTTTTTCAAACATGTTAAGATCGGGCCACTGTGACGCGTTAGTGAAAGCAGAACAGCTAAGGCACCAAAAGGCCTACCTTGATGTCCCGAATGAGTTGCTGCGTGGGCGTTTCGATGGGAACTTTGCTGTCAATGGCTCCCTGTATGGCGTTTGCCCACCGCATGGCTTCGTTGAGCATTTTGGTGTACAGGCGGTAAGAGTGTTTGCGTCCGTGGATGATGATGTTCCAATAACCTGCGATAGGGGCCACGAGACATTTTTTTTTTCAGTCGCTGCTGGGATTTTCAAAAAGGGCTACACAAAAGCTTTGCTAAGTGCAGTTCAGTTGTATTTCACTTTTTTAGTACAAAAAAAAAAAGATTTTTTTTTTTTTTTTGGAACAGTTTGCTTCTAAACTTTTGTCCAATTTTTACTTTCTTTTTTTTTTTTTTTTAAATTTATTAACCAGTGTCCTTGAAGACCTTTTCATCCGGCTGGACCACAGAACACAGACTATTGAGGACCAGCGTTCCCAATTTTGAAGCACTGCGCTCGGATGACTTGTAGTAGTCCAGGGAGTTGGTGGTGAGGACGAACCAACGCTTCTTCAGCTTTAGAGACGTGCTTTTCACCCCCGACTTCATCTCTTTATGCAGCCAGCCTACGGGGAGAAAAAAAAAAACCCAACAACAACAACATGATATTATTGACATGTTATTCCTGTTGATATTTTCAGTTCTGCATCTTACCCCTGACTATAAATTCTTGTCCGTCCCCTCTGGAGTCGCCCTTGGATTTCTGCAGCAGGCCGATCCAGTGGTGCATCTCCTCGGGTGTGTCCGTGTTGCAGTGGATTACCCGGTTAGCCGTGATGATCACAAATGAGTTTGGTCTCAAAAAAACAAAAAAACAAAACAGCAAAATGTCAATTTTTTTACACAGTATATGCAAGCATTTACTCAGTTTATGTGCGCCAGGCAAAAAGGGAAAAATATGCAGCATGTAAAAAAATGATTTCTTCAAATTTTAAATTAAAGGCCTTCCCCCAATAAATATCTCATCTCTGTGCTTACTTTTTTCGATAGTTCAGGATGAGCCTACAGTATGGGGAACTACATTCTATTGTATCTGTACTACCCCGATTTGAATTTGTGGACCATGCTTACCTGTCAGGGTTGTCTGACGCACAAACGGAATCAATCAAGCCCACATCCAGCGTGCCCTGGACAGACAGAAGAACAGTGAAGACAACTTGGCTTGGTCAGGAAAATGAAGAGTACTAAAATAATATTAACTTTGTGAATGCATTTTAGATTCAATAAAAAAAAAAGGCCCTGGCCCAAACAAGGCTTCACGGCAATGGAATTCAAATGACTCTGAAAGTCGACATCTTATTTCATCCATGCTTGATGACGGTCGGTCAGAAGCGGGGCTCAAATTGGGGCCCAGTCTGGGGAGGCAGTGGTGAAGGTGGCGGCTTCAGGAGACCACTAACCACAGCATTCTTTGGGTTGGCCTGTTCGTGGTGCATCTCCATGAGCTGCTCCGGACTGGCGCTGTGGACCCGACTCAGCACGCTGAACCAACCGCTAGACGGGACCACGGGGAGGACAGGAAAGTCAACCGGGAGGAGAAACATCAGTCCAGTTAATTGGAAAATGATATGGCATGACGTTCCTTTGGCAACCACAAGGGAGGAGTTGAGTTTCGTACTTTACGAAGACAGTGAGACTGCATTTATACTGCAGTGGTGGGCAATAATGACGTACAAACACTTACTGTACTAAAGCCCGTTTTTGGGGGGGTACTGAACTTGGGCATTTATTTCTCTATTTTTACTTGTACTCATGATTTGGGTCTAACTGATATGGATTTTTTTTTAGGCCGATGGCAAGTTTCATATTTGGTAGAGTAAAATCCGGATAACCGATTAATCGTCAGATGAACGAAAAAAAAAACCCCAAAACTTCTTGGTGGGTCCCTTAATGCTGACAAATATAACCGTATGGTTTACAGGCAGAACGTTTGATTGTTTTACAATACTTTGACATTCAGTATTTTTGTTTAACTCGACAACAGAGAGAAAATCGTCAAAAATCGGCTGATTTTGTGTTTAAAAAAAAAAAAAATCATTTTTTGCCAATTTTCAGCAAATTTTTTGCCGATTTTAAAAGAGTGAATATCAGCCGATGACAGGCACATCGCAGATAAATCCTTACTTTGACCCACAGTGTAAATTCCAGGATTTGTCATGTAAGCAGTACCTGGCATCTTCTGGAGACTCGGCATAGATGTGATAAGTCCTCTCTTCAGTGACAATGTTGAGCGCATTTTCCTTCTCATGATTATCCACAATCTCCCTGTCGGGGAACCAGAGTTTAACACACATCAAGCTCTGCAACCCCCCCCCCCCCAAAAAAAAACCCATATGTATCATGACGATAGACTGACTTGGCCGTGCGCACGTCAATGGTCCCTTTGAGCTTCTCCTCGCTGTCGTTTTCAAAGTACATGAGCTTGTTCTGGCGCAAGACGAACCAGCGCATCTTCCAGTTTCGCCGCGACAACGTGGACATCCCGCCACCTTTCTTGTAAAGCCAGCCCGACTTGACCGAGTCCTGCTTGGCGCGGAACCACATGAAGGTCTCATCTTTGAGCACGCACCAGCGGCGGCGCCACGGGATCATGAGGCCGCCTGGAAACGGAAGATGGCAATGTTAGCCGGGCAACTGTTAACTGATCTACTCACTATTCTGTAGTTGCAAACACGTCTCAATATTTTTATTGTGCTAAATAACTTTGGGGGAATCATTGTATTTAAACATTCATTTCGATCAAAGTATTTTTTTAGGTGGTACGTCTTCTATTTAAAGGCCGTCGAGCCTTTCGAAACGCTTCTGATGTGGCATTTTGGGATTTGATGACACTACTAACTCTTCATGTAGAGGTAGCCGTGGAAGTAGGGTGGCCCGGCGCCGTTCAGGAGATGCAGCCTGCCGTTGGAAACTTCCTCGTCCGTGTCCACGTAGCCGTCGTTGTCCTCGTCGCTGTCGATGAACTGAAACAAAAAAAAGACGGCACATGCCTTTGGAACTGGTTGGCGCGCACGCCAGGAGAAACCGCGAATAGATCCGCGCACACCTGCGAGTGATGTGCCAAAAATAACTTGTTGTTTGTCCCCCGCTCTTGCGGAGTACAAAAAGCTCTCCTCCCTTTGACGTGTTTAGATTTGACGGCGTAATAGAAACTTCTAAGATGTGTCTCAGCAACTGTCGAACGCCACTTTGCCGGTCGACATGAACGCGAAGCACATTTGATGATGTTTGCTTGCTATACTTGCCACAATACAGATGTTGTTATTCGTTATACTTTGTTTTCAGGAAAAATTCTGCATGTAATTAACCCCCCCCCCACCGCCCCACCAC
>NW_017804845.1:302013-309859 GCF_001891065.2 Hippocampus comes
CCCCCACCGCCCCACCACCACCACCCCTAAAATGGTTCAGAGTTACCGACAGATGCCACAAGACGGTGGCAGAGCACTACTTTTTCATTAGACTTCATAGAGCTCCTAGCGTCATTTCAACATAGCTCCTTGGCACGAGGATGCCACAAGATGGCAGCAGAGCAATCCTCTTATGTAACAGAGGACCGCCAATTGATGAAGTCAGGAGTAGCAGATTCATTTTTTCGTATATCTTCAATATCATCATCGTCATCGTAGATACGGTCGTTGCTGTGTCTTTTATTCTCGTTGCTCAACCCGTCTCTTGCCTTTTCTCGATCTAGCTCCCTCCGCCCTACTTAGCCTCTCCATCTCAACCAGATCAAGTGAGACAGACGGTCGCCCCACAGAGCCTGGGTTCTGTTACGGTTTGCTTGCCAAGTGCTTGTTCCTGTGGGGTTCAGTAGGTTTTATCCAACCGATGAGGTGAGCTTGCCTTCATCATTTTTCTTTTTTTAGCAGTTCGAATACGATGTCACCTGCGAACGGTTGCCGGTATGTGAAAAGCACCTAGTTTAGAAACCGGTCCGTGGCGGAAAAATGGTTGCGGACTCTTAATGTATGGCATTTTGCATCGTCAGTTAGCATAAGCTAGCAAACATTCAAAATAATGCGCTTGTTTTGAAGAGACAACGTGTCATTTTCTTTGTATGATGTTTTCAGGTTGAAGCCTTTTCTTTGAAGAATTTGCTCACTCACTGCCGCTTGCTGCGAACAGAGCCGAGTTACATTCGCCGCCTTGTTCTCACCGAGTCCGAGCTGCCTTTGTAGGAATCCAGGCTGTTGTGGGTGCAGGACGACTTGCGCAGTAGCTCCTCATCGGTGATGTGGCCGTCGTTGATGCTCGCGCCCGAGCTCCCGTGAGCCTCCTCAAACTCCTCCTGGTCGTAGTCAGACTCTGCGTCGGGCAAGTTGGAGCAGGACGCCTCCTCGCTCTGGGGATCCAAGGGCGAAGCCTTGTCGTTAGTCATCCCAGGAGGAGCAGAGCAGGGAATTTGGGAGTCCGGGATACGATCGAGTCTGTTGGAAGAAGCCATGGGAGGGCTGACCAAGAGTCCCTCTGAAAATGCTAGCGGAGGAGGGGGCAGGCTTTGGAATACGTCCTTGTCCAGGGGAACCGGAGCTGGCGCGGGTAAGTCAGGAAGAGGAACGCACTCGTCCTCGGCGTGGAAACCCTCGTCTACCTCCTCCTCAGCCAGAGGGGCGGTGGATTCGGTCGGGTCGTGGAGGTTCTCCTCGCTGGATAGCGACGGCTCCAAAGCACCAAAGTCCAAAAGTTCCAGGAACTCGGTCGCCACACGGGAGGCCTCCTTTTCCAGTCGATAGATCTCAGCCTCTCGCATCTGGCGCAGGTCCTCGCGGGAGATCTCGCCCAAAAGAGACACGCCGTCCTCCTGCTGCCTCTGCAGGCGTTCGATTTCTCTCTCCAGCCGCAGAATCTCCTCCATCTGACGGCTCTCTTCATCGGCGGTGTGGCCGTACGACACGGTCTGAGACAGCGCCTTCTGGAGGACAGATAACGAACGATACATGACATCAAAATCGATGAGCTTCACGTTTCAATAGTACCTTCGGTTTCGTGCGTGACCTGTGTTTGACAAAAAACCAATCGTGCCAAATCCAGAGGCATATTTCACATAGGAAACAAAGGAAACCCGATTAATCCGTTCCAGACACACAAAAATATGATCGAATTGTCGGATTGGGTAAAAAGGCTTCAAGAGACAACAACGTCCACAATGAAAGCTTTTATGAACAACTCAAGGCAACAACAAGGCAACAGTGGTCGTAACATTCTTTCTAAAGCCAGGCCTTCAAAATAAAAGCATCACATCACAATGGCAGTTTCGACACACGTTCTTTCACCCCCTGGGTGACTTATTTGTCAGTCACACTTGAAACTGTTGCACGCTTGTTGATTGTTGCTTTTGAAACTGATTTTACACTGCATGCTTTTAATTTCAAGGTCTGACGTCTTTCTCGGCGATTCTGCTGGCGTGTACGCACACCATGAGTGTTACGCGGCCACGCTCTGTCGAGATGAAGGTCAGCTGTATTTAACTTTGAAGCGTAAACAGTCAAGTGAAGACCATGGAGTATAAATATGCTCAGCCGATGGATGACCAGAAATGCTTGCAACGCTAACCTGACCCCGTACTACCAATGGTACCCGGTAGCGCCTGCTTTTGTCCATGGAAGGACATAAACAAAAAGCAGAGAGACATATCAAGGTCACTGCACGACTCCCGCATATGCTTTTTGAATTCCAATTTCCTTTCTGGTGAAGTACAAAACTGCCCGGATGACGAATGTTGTCAGCGTTTCCCAACCTTGATTGCGCCAAGTCACATATTTTACCCAAGAAAAAACCTCATGGCACAGCACCAAACAAAAATGTCACGAAAAAGTACTGAAAGGATGGCATGCGGCGGTGGTAAAAGAGAATTTTGTTGTTCTGTCTGTCACTACACGTCGCTGGCAAGGAGAGATGAAAACAAATACGGAATTTGTCGCAAGTAAATATTTCTTACACTAATTAAGTGAAATTGGATAATGACGTGCGGTTGGGATTCACTGCTCTATGCGATTCATTATAAAACTCTGCAACTAAATTCTTTCTTATTTTTTGCTGGCTTGCACAAGCAGCCACATGAATCAGCAGAACTTGCTCAGAAGGTCAAGCTGGCACGGCTTCTTGCTGCTCGGAAGAATTTTGTTGGCGTCAAATAAATCATGTGTGCCAGTTTGGAAAAAGGTTTTTTTTTGTTTTTTTTTTTTTGTTGCTTGTGTTGTTTGTTTCAGGCTTTTTTTCAACACGGCGCCATCTGTTGGACCAATGCCCCACTTGCACTTCATTCGAAAAATACAAGACCGCACTGAATGAGAATGTTTTCATGTTCTCACCTTCTGGCAAGCACCATTCAGCAGCAGTGAGTTCCTGAAAGAAAGGTCAAACAAGTGCGTTACTACACTGAATGAGAATGTTTTCATTATTCTCACCTTCTGGCAAGCACCATTCAGCAGCAGCGAGTTCCTGAAAGAAAGGTCAAACAAGTGCGTTACTTCGCTGAAGCACAAAGGGAAATTTTTTATTTTGCCATCCGGACATCCATTCATCTACGAAAAAAAGGAAGTGAAGTCAGTTTGTGAGACATCACGTCATGATCGCATTTTGTTGTTGCGCCCGATTGTGAGTTCGAGGCGTTTTGAGTGTCTGCCAATCGGATCCGACAGCGCCAATTTGAATTGCCGTTAGCCCGTCTATGGCGTTTTTGACGTTTCACTGTTCTTTTTTGTTCTGTGTCAGCTGTGACTGCGCCAGTCTTGCATTTATTTCAGTGAAACGATGCTATGCGATGGTCTCTCATTTCTAAACGCGCTTCTCGTCTCCAATGTAAACATGGCTCAATGACCTTTTGACCTCCCCGTTTGCAGCCTTTTTCTGCTCCTCCTCTTCCACCTTCATGAGCTCCTCCTCGGCTTTCCTCTCCAGCTCCTCGTCCAGCAGCCTCCGCCTCTCCTCCTCCTTTCTCCTCTCCTCCTCCATCTTCCTCTCCGCTTCCTCCTCTAAGCGCCTCCTCTCCTCCTCCTCCTCCCGGCGTCTGCGATTCTCCTCCTCCTCCTCCCTGAGCTGCCGACAGAGGGATCGGGCCAGCTGGCCGCGGTGGTGCTTCTGCAGGACGACGGAGGCCGAGCGCAAGCGCAGGAAGCTGCGCCTCCAGAAGTGAGCGCGGTAGTTCTTCTGAATGGTGACGGCGCTGGCCAGGGCCCTCTTGTACTGCTTCCTGGGAGGCGGGGAAACAGATTCGATGACACACTTTGTTGCTTTCGCTCGACCCCGTCGATCACTAAAGCCTTCTATCGGTCTTGTTCTTTCTATCCATCCATCCATATTGACGCCCGTCTATCTGTTTCTCGATCGCTCTATCGCCCGATCCCGTAGCCCTTTCGCCGTCTTTTGACGTCTTTCTCCAACTAGAGCGCTGCCTCGATCCATCTATTGCTCTTCTTCTATTCATCGACTGCATCTCTCTCACGCGCTCTCTTCCGTGACCCCGTCAGTCTTTCGCTGCTCTGTCGATCTGTCTCTGTCACTCTTTCGCTGCTCTGTCGCTCTGTCCGTCTCTGCCTCTCTATCCATTGCTCTGTCAGACTCGACCTCCTGCTCTACCTCTCCCTCGATCGGGCTCTCCCTCCCTCCGGCTCTATCCTGCTCTCTATCTATCAATCTATTGTCTTTCCAGACGAGGGCGAAACACAGCCGTCAACATGGCTGGCGTGTCACCACAAGCATGCGTGTGACGCCGCAGGCCTCGCACCCACTGGCATCCCGGGTTTAAATAAACAGGGCTCGCAGCGCTGCGTGTTTACAGTCTGATGAGCATGCGGTTGTGTGGGCTGTGGTGTATAGCCCTGTGACTAAGCCGAGTCGCGCGCGCGCGCACACGCACGGGCACGCGGCAGACGCGCGCGCGCGCCATAAACATGTCAAGGCCCACACACAATGCGCTGACCCTTTCACCCCCCGAGTTTGGCCCCCGTCCCCGCCGTAATCACGCCATTGGCCTGTGACTCATCTCGAGACGGAGATACTGTTACATATAATAACACAAAGGCTGCACTTGTGGCTTCGGCGAGCGTTTTCGGGCCGCTCTGTCTTTTAAGTCAGCTCCGGAGGGAAGAAGATAAAAAAACGCTGTCATGCACCTCGTGCTGTCGAATTGACAGAATCATTTCAGACGTTGAAAGCGCTCGTTAAGCTAGCTCGCTAATCCTACACTCCAAAAGTGCATCTTTGCTTTGGATTGTGTGTGCGCTTTAGAGCGCCTCGTTGCTGGCTGTGAGTGCAGGCGCATCACCGAGAGAAAGGCGGAAAAAGAGCTGGCCGCTTTTAGAGCAAAGCGCCTCGTCGTCGCATTGAGAAGCCTCACGCCGAATATTCCAGGCAGTATAGGTTTGAAGCCGATGTGTTTTCACACGGCTCAAACATGTCGTCATGAGTCGGCAGAAGAAAGATGTTAGACCGAGTAGCATCTATTTTTTTCTGTGACGGATGACAGCTGACCGGGGCACGGTTTCAACATGTTCGATGGACACGCCCACAGCCTCGGAGATCAAAAATAACGGCTTGATTAATTTATTCACAAATTTGAAGCCTCTTTTTAAAGACGGTACTCTGCGATTTGAATGATTCAAAACTTGGTTGTGGGACAACTATCTAGTCTGTGGTGCGTCAAAGTTACAAATGAAAATTTCTGTTCACTTGACAGAAGGATTTATCACACCTAATAACAGTGGAACCTCCAAAGTCCAAAATTTTTTTAAAAGCCCTTGTGGAGTGAAGTTTTTGGAGCACCGCGGTCAAACTCAAGGCCATGTTGCTTTACAAGGGCCCGCTGATGCAAATAAAGCGTCGAGGTCGTGTTTCTTCATAAATGTGCTCTTTTTAGTTTGGGGGCGGGGGGGATTCTGTGCTGAAATTGCACACTTTCGCCCCTTTTTGTCGGTCTTGCAAGCTTTTTATTTTTCAACATATTTCCCTTCTCAAATTTCAATTAAATATGATTTCAGCGGTCTGAGAGTCTCAATCAGAAGTGAGCACTATGATTTGAGGTACTAGTGCACTCATTTTCCCTCACTCGTGAGTTTGTCTTCCTCGTCATTGGCCATCACCCCCTGACCCGCCCCCCATCCCCCATTTCTGCTTTCCACTATTAAAATTTCTGAACACTACGAGGACAACTTTGGCCTACGAGTAGAAAAACGGACGAGTCGGCATTTGTGCACAACAAGTATGACAAGCAAAGTGCTGGATGTTACCTGGTAGGATTGTACTGATGAGGCAAAACCACAAGTGGGCATTTTTGTGCTACTAGTAGCGTCCAGCAGGCGACTTGTGTGTGACACATGCCTACTAGTTGGGCTAAGAAGTGTTACGAATGCAGCACAGTAGTTGAATAGTAAAGTTTAACTGCATACGAAGAGGTAATAAGGAGCAATTGTAGTGGATAAATGTGAGTAGGAGGAAACAGTTATTCGAAATTCATCCCAGTTGCTCTCTTGGCATGCTGAATTTAAAGCCGCTTGAATATTTTTTCAATATCACACGAGTGCGCTGAATCGTCTTCTTTATGATGACGTGGAGCAGTGCAAGGGTCTTAATGGGGGTGCAACGATTAAATCGACGAATTCATGACCAAATTCAAATCGATCATTATTTTGCTCATCGTTTTGAGACAGTGTTGAATTTGAAATCATCCAAATCAGCGGAATTGCAGCCCCCCTGCCCCCCACAACAGTAAAAATTCCCCCATTTCTGTCACCCTCCATTAAAAGAGAGGGAATATTCTGTGTTGAGTCAAAATCAAACGTTTGCAAACATCTGCTTTTACTTTGTACTTTGGAAAACAACACTTTTTTTTTTTTTTTTTTTTTAATAAATGTCACTCCGTTTTGTTTTTGTTTTCATCTGACTCATGGATTGATTGACAAACCAACTAACGGATGAATCACTTCCGAGAATAATTATAAATTGCAGCCCTAAACTGTTCGTCTATCCATGTCGATGCTACGCTTCAACAGCTTGTCTGCGTGTGCAGATTGAAATGCTGAATCTGCTGCCTTGGTCAGTTCCAGGCGCTCGCATCCACATGATTGCCATTTATTAACCGCACGGAGACAAGTGCATTCATTGTCGCGTGATTAAATTAAAAGTCCTGCTCCAAACTTTTTTTTTTTTTGCATCATCCCAGTAACCAGCGCATGCACAAACATGCCCGAAGGCATGCATGTAACCCCACCGCCCCCTCACCCCCACCGCCACCTTCCCTTTCCACAAAACAAACCCTGACAACTGTCACTGCCACTCACCTTGCCACATAGCTGAGGATGTGGGCGCGGATCACCATGCCAGCCTTGTGCCGCACCTCCTCCCTCTCCTTCTCCAGCCTTTGCTCCAGGGCCTCCTTCAGGAACACCTGCGGGAACGAGCAAACCGTGGAACCGAAAGCCGAGCCTGGGGTTGGGGGGGGTTTTCAGTGGGCTCCTGGCCGCCCTCCTCCCTCCACAGCTTGGGGCAAAAGTGGCACTGCGGAGCTGCTGCGTCTGACGGCGCTCTCTCTGCCGCACAGCTTCATTGTGTGCACTTCCTGAGCGTTTCCCTGCGACTGGCGTGCACAGGCGGCGAGGGAAGGGGAAGGGAGGGATGGAGGCAGGGAAGAGATGAAAGGAGAGAGGGAGGGAGGGAAGCGTGGTGGCGGGTGTCCAGAAAAAAAAAAAAAGGCAAGCCACACCCCTGCTTGCTCTCGGGGAGGAAGGAATAAGAGTTTGGTTAACCCTTTGCAAGCTCACGGGGACTTCCTCACCCCCCCGAACCCCTTCCGGAGACGCTATTTGTTAGCCCGTCAATGGGGTTTCCCTTTATGTGTTAGCATGACGGTAGCACACTTTAAGGCAAAGTTATCAGGTTGCTTTGAATGCAAGAGAATGTGTAATTCTCTTGTTTGATGGTTAGTTTGACAATAAACCTCAAGTGGGAGTGGCGGTAGACAGCTTGAAGCCTCTTTTTGGTCACTTATCTGCCAAAACTGCTCCTGCCAAAGTCTTTTTGAAGTACCGCGTTGTCCAGGACTTGAACGCCTGTTGCCAACAGCGTTGGCAATCGGTTTGGGTGGGCACGCAATTGAGCCTCCCGCTGTTTAGGATGTCACAGGGCTGGGTTTCAACTTGTCCCTCATGTTTGTGTCCCAGATGTGGCACCAATCAAAGAAAAAAAAAAAAAAAAAAACAAAGCTCAAGTCGCCCCACG